>NW_006408549.1:4600516-4614494 GCF_000296735.1 Chrysochloris asiatica
GTTGGCCCAGGATCGGACATTGTTTCGTTCTGCTGTGCATGGGGTCGCTATGAGTCAGTTCCGACTCAATGGCACCTGACAACAACAACAACTAGGGTCAGGCACACCTTGATACTCAAAATGACATCTCTGCTTTATAACTCTTTAAAGAGATCGTTTGCAGCAGATTTGCCCAATGAGTACATCGCTTGATTTCTTTGACTGCTGCTTCCATAGGTTTGTGGATCCAGGTAAAATGAAATCCTTGACAGCTTCTCTGTTTATCATGACGTTGCTTATTGGTCCTGTTGTGAGTAATTTTATGGCTTGTTTTGTTTTGTTTTGTTTTATATTGAGGTGCAATCCAACTGAAGCCTGTAGTATCTGATTTTCATCAACAAGTAATTAAGAACTGATGATACTGAAAGAAGTCAAAGGAATACTGGAGACATTCTTAGAAAAACAAAGCTCCAAGGATTAATGATGTTTCATCAAGTGGATGCATCACTGGAAGCACTCACTTGTCTATACCAAGAAATCTGGAAAGCAGCTACTTGACCAATTGACTGGAAGAGATCTATATTTGTGCCCATTCCAAATAAAGCTGATGCCAACAGAATGCAGAATTTATCAAACAATACCATTAATATAACATACAAGTAAAATTTTGCTGCTGATAGTTCAAAAAGTAAAATAAAAATAAAAGTTCCCCAAACAAAGCATGGTGAAAATACAGCTGATCATAGATACAATACGATTTCTCATGAACAATTTTAAAAGCCAGAGGAAAATAGAATAATAACTTTCAAATGCAGCGAAAAATAATTGCCATCTAAAATTCTATGCCCAGGTAAACATCCAAAGGAAAGGGCAAAATAAAGTCATTTTTAAGTAAAACTGAGAGAATTTATTAATTATAGAACTTTATTATAAGAAGTTCTATGGGCTTTACTTAAAGGTAATTAAACCAGGGAATAATGGTGTGGCACTGTGGGTTAATGTGTTGGACTGTAAAGTCAGTTTGAACTGCAAGGTTGGCGGTTCAAGCTCACCAGTCACTCCCCAGAAACCCTATACAGTGTCGCTATAGGTTGGAACCGACTCAACGGCACTTAACAACAACAAAACCAGAAGGAAAAAATTGTAATAAATTAAAATATCAGCAAACGTGTTGATAATCTAATAACAGCTAAAATGCACTGAGCAGTTTTTCTGTACCAAGAACTGAACTAATTCATTTATTATTACAATAATAAATGTATGTTGTTGCTGTTGTTAAGTGCCATCGAGTCGGTTCCAATCCATAGCGACCCTGTACAGGGTTTCCGAGGGTGTAAATCTTTACGGGAGTAGAAAGCCTCATCTTTCTCCCACGGAGCAGCTGGTAGTTTCGAACCGCCGACCTTAAGGTTCGCAACCCGATTCGTAACCACTATGCTATCAGAGCTCCTTAATAAATGTATAGGCAGATACCATTTTAATCCCTATTATACATATGAGAAAACTGAGACATTGTTAGATAACTTGTAAAGCCAAAAAATAATTAATTAATTTGGAAATGGTTTAGAAATGAGGTATGGATTAGACAATGGAATATAAACTAGTTAACAGAAATCAATCAATAGAAATAAAACATTTATCAATAATGTATTTGACAATTCACACTTTTTATTTAGTGAGTGGAAATATATTGGAGCAAAATCCAATCAATGACTGTTGGATTATCTAATTAAGACAAATATTTTGTTGTTGTTGTTAAGTGCTGTAGAGTCAGTTCTGACCCACAGGTTTCTGAGAAGCAGCTGGTAAGCTTGAATCGCCGACCTTTCTGTTCAAACCGACTTTGCAGTTCAGTGCATTACATTTTAATAATAACAACAAAAAGGATGGGAGAGAACTGTTTGAATACTGGAGGGGTGATGGAGGGAGAAATAAGAAAAAACTAACGTATCCAAGAGAAAGCAAAAGAGGAGAAAAGACTAAAAAAAAAAAAAGTAGCAACTTTAACAGGAAAATATTAAAATATAAGTAATAACAATATTGATAAACAGAACAAACTCCCCTGTCAGATTTGATATTTTAAAATCTATATGTTGTTTGAAACAGAATCAACTTAAAACACAATTACCTAGACAAGTGGGAGAAAAAGGAATAGAAAAAGAACAAGTAACCAAGAATTGGTGTGATATTAATATAACATAAAATAAACTTGCAGGGAAAAAGCATTATTAAAGCTAAAGAAGGGCTTTAGGTTCAACTATATAAAGAAACAAAGCCAAAAACTATATAAAGCTAAGGTGCTATAAATTCAAGAAGAAATTTATAAATTCACAATCCTAGTGGGAAATTTCAAAATAAATCTGGTAAACACTGAAAGAAAATATTGGATACCCATATATCTGATAAGAATTTGATATACAGAATATGAGGGGACTTCAAAAGGCATAATAGTAATTCCTGCCTCCTAGGCCCAATGATAGCAGCCCTGGTGGCACAATAGTTAAGTGCTTTACTGCTAATCCAAAGGTTGGTGGTTCAGACCCACCAGCAGGAGAAAGACTTGGCAATCTATACCCATAGAGATTGTTGTTGTTGTTGAGTACCATGGAGTCAATTCCAACTCATAACTACCCTATGTGCAATTGAATGAAACTCACTGCCCAGTCCTGCACCATCCTCACAATTGTTGTTATGTTGAGCCCATTGTTGCTGCCAACTTGTTTGGAGGTTTTTATCTTTTTCACTGACCCTCCACTTTTTCAAGTATGATGTCCTTCTCCAGGGACTGGTCCCTCTTGATAACGTGTCCAAAGCATGAGAGATGAAGTCTCGCCATCCTACCTTCTAAAGAGAATTCTGACTCCTTAGAAGATTTGTTTGTTCTTTTGACAGTCAATGGTATTTTCAATATTCTTCACCAACACCATAATTCATATGCATGAATTTTGCTATGCTGTTAAGTGTCGTTGAGTAGATACCAACTCATTGCATCTGGGTATCGGAGTCTTCCTTATTTATTACCCAACTTTAGCATCATATGAAGCAACTGAAAATGCCATGGATTTGGTCAGGCACACATTAGTTCTCAAACAGACATCTTTGCTTTTGAACACATTAAAGAAGTCTGGTGCAGCAGATTTGCCTAATGGATTACGTCACTTGATTTCTTGACTGCTGCTTCCATTACTATTGGTTGTAAATTCAAGCAAAATGAAGTCTTTGACAACTTCAATCTTTTCTTTGTTTATCATGATATTATTTATTGGTCCAGTTGTGAGAATTTCAGTTTTCTTTACACTGAGGTACAATCCATACTGAAGGCTGTGGTCTTTGATTTTAATCAGTGTTTCAAGTATTAAGTCTTCCTGGCTTCCAGCAAGCTAGGTTATATCACTTGAAAATCACAGGTTATTAGGGAGACTTTCTCCACTTTTGATGACACATTCTTTTTCATATAATCCAGTTTCTCAGATTATTTGCTCAGCATACAAACTGAATAAGAACAGTGAAAGGACACGGACCTGGCATACACTTTTCCTGATTTTAAACCATTTAGTATTCTTATGTTATGTTCTAATAACTGACTCTTGGTCTATGTACAGTCTTCTCATGAGCATAATTAAGTATTCTGGAATACCCAATCTTAGCAATGTTACCCATAGTCTGTTATGGTCCACACTATTTACATAGTCAATAAATCACAAGTAAACATCTTTCTGGCAGTCTCTACTTTCAGCCAGATGTTAGTAATGATATCCCATACTTCACGTCATCTTCTGAATCTGGCTTCAATGTCTGGCAGCTCCATCAATGTAGTACTTCAATTGTTTTTTAGCCACCTTGAGTAAAATTTTACTTGCATGCTATATTAATGGTATTATCTGATGATTTCCACATTTCATTGGGTGACTTTTCTTTGTAATGGGGACAAATATGGATCTCTTCCAGTTGGTTGGCCAAGTAACTTGCTTCCAAATTTCTTGGCATTGATGAGTGAGGGCCACCAGTGCTACATCAGTTTATTGAAAGATTTCCATTTGTATTCCATCAATTCCCAAAGCCTTGTTTTATACCAATGTGTTCATTTCCGTTTGGACTTCTTCCTTCAGTACTATTGGTTCTTGATCACATACTACCTCCTAAAATGGTTGAGCACTAACCTACTGTTTTGGTATCGTGACTCTGTACTGCTTCCATTTCTTTTGATGCTTTCTGCATCTTTCCATATTTTGTCCATGGAATCCTTCAATATTTCAATCTTAGGCTTGAATTATTTTCTTCAGTTCTTTTAGCTTGAGAAATGCTGAACTTGAATGCATCAAATTTGTTCTTGAGATGGTCTGTGGGGTAAATTCAAAATCATATTTTGGCTTTCATAGACTTGCTTTAATTTTCTTGAACCTCAGACTGAACTTGCATATGAGCAACTGATGGTCTGTTCCATAGTTAGCCCTTGACCTTATTTTGTATGATGACATTGATCTTCTCCATTGTTTCTTCCCACAGATGTAGTCAATTTGATTATTATATGTTCTATCTGATGAGGTCCACAAGTATAGTCAGTCACCTTTTATGTTGTTGAAAAAAGGTATATGCAATGAATAAGTTGTTGGTGTTGCAAAATTCTATCACATGATCTCTAGCATTTTTGTTATCACCAAGGCTATTATTTTCCAACTACTGATTGGTCTTCTGCTTCCAACTTTCACATTCCAATCATCAGCAATGACAAATGCATCTTGATTGCATCTTTGATCACGGTCAGACTGAAGAAGTTGATAGAATTCTTCAATTTCATCAGCACTGGCTCCAGCGGTTGGCACATAAATTTGAATAATAGTGGCATTAACTGTTCTTCCTTACAGGCACAGGGCTACTATCCTATAACAGACAACATTGTACTTGAAGATAGATCTTGAAATTCTCTTTTTAGCAATGAAAGCAACCATTCCTCTTCAATTTGCCATTCCTGGAATAGTAAACCAAATGATTGTCTGATTCAATACGGCTAATTCCAGTCCAGTTCAGCTCACTAATGCTTAGTATATAGATCTTCATGTGTTCTATTTAATTTTTGACAACTTTCAATTTTCCTATATTCATGTTTCATACATTCCATATCCAAATTATTAATGGACATTTGCAGCTGTATCTGCTGATTTTGAGTTGTGCCCTATCAGAAAATTATGGTCTCAAAATCTTGCTCCATTCACCTCATGAAGGTCAACTCTGAGGAGACAGCTCTACTCCAGATGAATTTTGAGTGCTTTCTAGCCTGAGGGACTCATCTTCTGCCACTATATCAATATTCCACTGCTATTCATAAGGTTTACAGTGGGTAACCATTTAAGAGACATCTGCCCCTCCTCCTATCTAGTCTGTCTTAATCTGGAAGCTCTGTTGAAAGTTGTTGTTGTTAAGTGCCATCCAGTTGGTTCTGACTCATAGCCACCCTGTGTAGGGTTTCCAAGGAGGAGTTGGTGGGTTTGAATCACCAACCTTGCAGTTAGCAGTCTAGTACTTATTCTGCAGCACCACACCAGGACTGCTGGGTACCCTGCTGATATTTACATACTAGTAGCATAGATTCCAGCATCCGAGTAACATACAACCCAACACAGTACAACAAACTGACAGAAGAGTGGTGGCCCATATAGATTACAGCCTAAAAAACCCTATGGGTAGTCCTACTCTGTGATATGGAGTTCTGGTATGGCGCTGTGGGCTAATTCGCTGGACTGTAAAGTTGATTTGAACCACAAGGTCACTGCTTGAAGTTCACCAGCTGCTTTTTGGAAATGTTATACAGAGTTGCTATGGGTCAGAACTGACTCAACAGCAGTAATCTTTATGGGAGCAGCTGACCAGGTCTTTCTCCTGTAGAATCAGTTGTGTGAGTTCAAACGTCCAACTTTTCTGTTAGTAGCCAAGAACTTAATGTTGTATCACAGGGGCTCCTGTCATTAAGCCTGTTGTTATTGAGTGCTCTGAGTTTGTTTACAAATCTTTATGGGAGCAGAAAGTCTTATCTTCCACTCAGAGAGCTGATGGTAGGTTTGAACTGCTGTCCTCAAAGTTAGCAATCTAGTGCCTATCCTACAGTGCCATACCAGCACTCTTCCCATAGACTGTTGTTGTCGTTAAGTGCCATGAAGTTGGTGCCAACTCATAGCAACCCTTTATAGGCTTTCCAAGAATAGTTGGTGAATTTGAAATGCTAATCTTGCAGTTCAAATTGACCTTGCAGCTGAGTGTTTATCCTACAGTGCCACACTACTTACAAAACCCTATGGGCTGGAGCTGTTGGGGACTTTAGACACAGAGAGGGAGAGGGGCTGTGTGCTGATGACCAGGGGGCAGGCTTGTAGTATATACCCTTTGGTTGGTTGATGATGCATGGAGGGGATTGTAACCATAGCAATGAAATGATATACTATAGGATGAATGTAAAACTAATGTTCTCCCATGTAAACTATCACATAATTCACAATAAAACATTAAAAAAAAAAACCTATGGGCCATTTCTACTCTGTCATATGGGGCCATTAGAAGTTGAAATCAACTCCATAGTATGCATATCAAGCACATAGCTGAGGCCTTGTTACAACCCGCTCAGTAATGTTAGCTGTCTAGTATTTCACCCTAAAATCTGAAATCATCTACTCTTGTCCTCATATCAACTAAGAAGGCCTGGATGAGAAATCTTATTTGACCCTACCTTATTCAAGTCCTAAAGCAAGGGTCATCAATGTTATTGTCCATCTGAACAATTTTTTTTTACTTATAAAAAAGAAACTTCATATATTTGTAATTAGTAAATTTATGCTACTGTTTTATATATATGCTAAAAAAAATTTTTTTAAACATCCTGCAGCACCCTGTTGAAGTGCTCTAACCACCCATAACTATAACCACCCTGAAGTATGCCTTGTCTCCCACTAGCATCACTGATCCATAAAATGCTCAGATTGGATTCCAAGCCACTGGAAGATCACCATAACCATCAGCAACAGAGTGGTCACTAGAGTGGTCCTGAAAACTATGTGCTGCACATTTCTAATCTATGCAACTCCAGAAGATATGTGAATTTTTAACTCATATAATAGCCCTAGAGGCATATTACCATCTATTTTTCAGATAAGGAACTGAGGTCTAGACAGGTCAAGTGCTCTGCCAGAGGAACATTTTGAGGACTTAAAAAAGAGCCTGTAAAGTAAGTAATACATAAACTCTATTCAGTAAAAATAGGTTCTCTGCTCCCTTCACACAGGTGTTCAATGAGATGTCTGCGTACTATAAAGATGAAAACATAAAACATGGGGTCCTTTTGGCAGGTATTTTGCATTTTTATCAAAAAGCTTGGCATTATAAGTTTAATCATTGTGCATGTGTTTTGTTTTGTTATTTGCAACAACATATTGTAAAAATCCAGAAATTTCTCCACTAGACTCTTCATTTGTGACCAAAAATTGACATTCAAATGACTTCATCTAAAATTATTCAACTATAAAAGTTGAATTCACACATCCCTCATTCAAAAAAGAAGTAATTCCAGTCTGCCGCACTTCATAAAATATTGCTTTGTTCGTTAACGGTTTGGCTGAAACAAGTGAATATGGGATAGCTAAATAGATATATGGTCTGTGGTGATGAGAATAGAAATACAGCCTTTGAAACACTTCCTGACTTACATTTTGCCACATACATTAATCAAAGCAATAACTCTGAATAGTTTCAATTATGGTTTAAATATATTCCTTTTAAAAGATGCCATTATTACCAAGAAAGGACAATAATGCAAGCATCATTAGCCATAGTCCTCAGCTTTCTATGCATGAGTATCTTCTGAGAATGTCTGGAAATCTTGGGATTTTTACTATATTAAAAATATATTAAAAATAAAGATTTCTTTAGAATTCACTCACAGGGGTAAATTATAAACAGTAAGCATCTGATTTTTCCTTCTATAATATTTTAAACCATTTACTTTGTATTAAATTCAGTTGCCCTCAACAGCTATTTCCTGTTACTATTTTTTCCTTAGGAATATTATAAATCTCTCATATATATCATCTCTGGGATAAGATCTTGGCAGAAAGAGCAAAAGAGGTAGGAGAAGATGAAGCTCTCTTCATTCCCATGCCCTGGGGCAGGGGGAGGAGTATTAATTTAATTCTGTATGCTATGAATTGCCTATTAAATGGCTTTCTCTCCAGTGATGAGGCTAGTCAGCCTTATGCATACTCATGGTAGCTATACTGGGATGGTGATGGGTGAGTTTGGCTCCTTAGAACCCCTACTGATACTCTGTTTGGAGGGCTACTTTGCTGTGGTGACAGTTCTGATCAAGCTGAACTGTATGGATGGGACACATAGAGTTAAGAGCTTAAAATCAGTATCAAGGACTTCTGGTTGGTGGCAGCAGAGCAGAGTAAGGTAGGACAGGCTCCATGGGCGAGGGGCTTAAACTTCAGAGATGCGGCTCTCACCAAACTGCGTCAGAGCTCTGGATCTAGCATAAGGGTCTGGGTGTCAGTTTCCTGCAACTGCAAGTGGAAAAATCACAGTATAAAGGAAAACATTGCATTTTAGAAATCAGCACGGGACTCCCTCTGTGGCCATCCTGCCCAGTGGAAGTCAGAGGGTAGGACTACAGACAGACTGGCACAGGGAACCTGTGCTAAAAGCAGCAAAACAACATTTGCAAAAGGAGGTGTGGAATGATTCTAAACGTTCTTTTCCTCCTCCTCCCTGACGTGCCTTCTTTGCCCAGACCAGATGCCTTCAGGCAGGTGGGTGCACACACACCCCAAATAAAAAACATCCAGCATTAAGACTGCAGCTCTCCACAGCACAAAGAGAAAGAGCCCCATTGGTCCAAGGGCAAATCCTTTGGCTGATGCTTTTGATTTCTGCCTGGGGTCCCACCCCTAAAGTTAACTTGTGCAGGACAATTAACCCCTGCCTCCTGGAAAGAAAAAACATTTGGCCTGACAGACAAACCATATAAACAATCTGTAAAACCCCAACATAAAAAGATACAAATTTTCAAGAATTACACTGTGTATACGTAATTACTTAACTGACCTTCAGAGACAAAAATAGTAAACAATCTTTCTCCCACTAACTTCTTAATATTTATCTGCGCTCCTTTACAGTGGTGACAAGGGGAGTGGCCTGAGTGAGTGGACACTCCATCCCACTATTGGAGGCTTCTATGGTGCACACACACAATTTATCTTTGTTTCAAAGTGGAGGTTCTTGTCTCGGCTTGTATATTGCTTCTACTTTTGGGCCTTTTGATGACACATTTTTTCCTGGAGGTGGGAGCTTTTTCTCCCTACGTTATCCAAAAAGAGACAACAATTATGGCCATAAAGCCAAGCTACAGGCATACCCCATAATATTTCACCATTGAGACAAGAGCCAATAACAGCTGCTAAACATTACTTGTGAAAAGGGAAACCCATCTCCTGATCATATCCACCAGGAGACACCCAGTGAACTTAATAAAACAAAAACAAACATCCATTCAAGCATTAAAAAACCCACACAATTACAGGAAATGACAAACAAAAGATGACAAACACAACAAACAATCTCAAAACATGTCCAAAAACAGAAAGGAGTAACTGAGACAAATGCATTGGAGACAGACAAAGGTTCCCCAGAAGAGGAGGAGCAGGTTTTGGATTTGCCTGAAAAATAACTCAGAAGAGTGATATGGAAACAAATTCAAATGCTCCGAAAAGGGGTGGAGGAAAACAAGGAAGAAGTCAGGAAAGTACTACAAGAGCAATCAAACAAGACTGATACAGCACTGAAAACAATTCAAAACCTACAAAAAGAGGTCCAGGTGACTAATAATAAAATATCAGAAATGGACAATACACTGAAAGGGGAAAGGAGCAGAATAGAAGAAATGGAAGCCAGAACTAGCAAGCTGGAAGTCAAATCTCTCAACACTGATAAGTTAGAAGAATCTGAAAAAATGTTAAAAAAAAAAAAAAAATCTGAAGAGATCCTAATATTCACACTGGATAACACGAAGAGGTACAACTTAAGAATTATTGGCATTCCAAAACAAGAAGAATCAGAGAAGTCCACAGAGGAGATAGTTGAAGAGCTTCAGGAAGAACATTTCCCTAACATCTTGAAAGATGAGAAGATAAACATTCAAGAAGCCAAATGTACCCCAGAAAGGATAGACCCCAAAAGAAAGTAAGCAAGACAGATAATAATCAAGCTCTCCAAAATCAAAGACAAGGAGATAATTCTAAAAGCGGCCAGGGGGAAGAGAAGTGTCACTTAAAAAGGCAAGCAAATCAGATTAAGCTCTGACTATTCAGGAAAAACCATGCTGGCAAGAAGGCAATGGGGAGACATATACAAACCCTAAAAGAAAAAAAACCTGCCAACCAAAAATCATCTATCCAGAAAAACTATCAATCAAATACAATGGTGCAATCAAAACATTCAAGAATAAATAGAGTCTAAGAGATTTTATCAAAACCAATCAGCACTTCAAAACATCCTAAAGGGAGTTCTGTGGACTAAAAACCAACAAGAACAAACAACAACCAGGGATTAACAGGCATGGCTACACCACCTGGAACTCAGTCAACAGATGGCAGAGTCCAGAACAGAACAAAACTACAACAAATTCAAAGTAACTAAGAAGTCAACCTAAGATCAAAATAATATCAATGTCAAAGAAGGGATAAACATAGCAACAGAGATACAGGTTGTGAGGATGTCGGGTAGATTACAGGATATAATAGATTCTCTTAAATGGGGAGAAAAGTTAATAGACTATAAGGTAATCCTAAAGAAAGTGAATACTTCACAATTTACTATGAAAATGAACTTCCAAGCAGAATAAGCAAACAGGAAAACTAAGAGAAACCGACAAGAAAGAGCACAAAAAACACAAAAACTCAGCACAAGAAGGCATGCAGAACAAAGGAAAGAACAGCACTACCAAAAATTAACATAATGGCAGCAATTTATTCATACCTATCGATAATTCAGGCATGGCAACAATAATGAGGTTGGCCCAGGATCGGGCAATGTTTCGTTCTGCTGTGAATAAGGTTGCTATGGGTCAGTACCAACTTGATGGCACCTAACAACAACAACATCGATAATTACATTGAATGTCAATGGATTGAATGCACCAGTGAAGAGACAGAGAGTAGCAGAATGGATAAGAGACACACCTTACACACAAAGACAAACACAAACTAAAAGTTAAAGTATGGGAAAAAATATACCAACTAACTGCAACAATAAACAAGCAGGCATGGCAATACTAATCTCTGATAAAGTAAACTTTAAGACAAAAACCAACATAAGTGACAAAGAAAGACACTATCTCATGATCAAAGTGTCAATTGAGCAAGTCGACATAACCATAATAAATATCTACATGCCCAATGAAAGAGCACCAACATATATGAATCAAATCTTACTAGACTTGAAGAAAGAAATAGATAAATCTACAATTATAGTAGGAGATTTTAATACACCACTTTCGAAAAGAGACAGAGCAACCAGAAAGAAACTTGACAAAGCTACAGAGGGACTAAACAACACAATCAACCAACTTGACCTCATAGACATTTGAGAGCATTCAACCCAACAACAGAATAATATACATTCTTCTCCAGTGCAATTGGAACATTTTCCAGAATTGACTATGCGTTAGGTCACAAAGCAAGCATCCATAAATTTACAAACATCAAAATACTAGAAAGCATCTTTTTAGACCACAATGCTATAAAACTAGAAATCAACAATAAGAAGACCAAGGAAATAAAGTTGAATACATGGAAACTGAATAACCCCCTGCTGAAAAGTGACTGGATAAAAGAAGAAATAAAATGTGAATTCATAAAGTTCCTGGAAACAAACGAGAATGAAAACACAACATACCAAAATCTTTAGGACATGGCGAAAGCGCTGCTGGGAGGACAATTTATTGTGACAAATGCGCACATCCCAAAAGAGGAAAGAACCAAAATTAACACATTAACACAGCATCTCCAACAATTAGAAACAGATCAGCAGAGGGAACCTACAGTCACCAAAAGAAAAGAGCAGAAATACATGAGATGGAAAACAAAACAAAAAAAAACTATAGCAAGAATCAACAGGACAAGAAGCTGGTTCTTTGAAAGGATTAATCAAATTGACAAACCATTGGCAAAACTAACAAAAGAAAAGAAGGAGAGGACAAAAATAACTTGCATTAGAAACCACATGGGCGATGTCACAATCAAACAAAATCAAAAGGATAATAACAGAATACTATGAAGAGCTGTACTCCAACAAATTCGAAAACTTAGAAGAGATGGATATATTTCTAAAAAAACACGACCTACCTAAACTTACTCAGAGTGAAGTAGAAAGCTTGAACAGACCCATAACAAAATAAGCAATTGATTAGGTCATGAAAAAACTACCAACCATTCAGGGAAGAACTGTCACCAATTCTACTCAAATTATTCCAGAATATAGAAGAGGATGGAAAACTCCTTCATACTTTTTATGAAGCAGCATAACCCTCATACCAAAAGCAGGGAAAGACATCACTAAGAAAGAAAACTATAGACCAATATCCCTCATGAAAATAGATGCAAAAATTCTCAGCAAAATCCTAGCCAACAGAATCCAACAGCACATCCAAAAAAATAATAATAATAATAATAACATATCATGACCAAGTGGGTTTCATAAAAGGGATACAAGGATGGTTCAACATAAGAAAAACAATCAATGTAATCCACCACATACATAAGAAAAAAGAAAGGAATCATATCAATAGATGCAGAAAAGGCATTTGACAAAATCCAACATCTATTCCTGATAAAAACACTCAACAAAGTAGGAACTGAAGGGAAATTCCTCAACATAATCAAGAGCATATATACAAAATCTACAGACTACATCACTCTCAATGGAGAGAAACTGAAAGCCTTCCCTTTGCAAACGGTAACCAGACAAGGATGCTCTTTGTCACCACTCCTATTCAATATTGTTTTGGAAGTTTTAGCCAGAGCTATACGGCACGATAGAAGAATTAAACACATCCAAATTGGCAAAGAGGAAGTAAAACTCTCTCTATTTGCAGACGATATGATCCTATATATAGAAAATCCGAAAGACTCAATAAAAAAAACTACTAGACCTCATTGGAAGATTCAGCAAAGTGGCAGATTCAACATACAAAAATCAGTTGGATTCTGCTATAGTAACAATGACAGTGCTAAAAAGAACATTAGGCAAGCAATACCATTTACAATAGCCCCACAAAGGATAAAATATTTAGGAATAAGCATAACCGGAGAAACAAAGGACTTACACAAAGAAAATTACAAAACACTACTACAAGAAACCCAAAGAGACCTACAGAAGTAGAAGAACATACCATGTTCCTGGATAGGAAGATTCAACATTGTGAAAATGTCAGTACTGCCCAAAGCAATTTACACATATAATGCAATCCCAATCCAGATTCCAACAACATTCTTCAAAGAGATGGAAAAGACAATTACTAACTTTATATGGAAAGGAAGGAGACCCAGGATAAGCAAAGCACTGCTTAAGAAAAAGAACAAGGTTGGAGGCCTCTCACGCCCCAATTTCAAACTTTACTACATGGCTACAGTGGTGAAAACAGCCTGGTACTGGTACAACGAAAGATACATTGATCAATGGAACAGAATTGAGAATCCAGAAATTAACTCATCCACATACAGCCAACTGGTTTTCGACAAAGTGCCTAAGTATATTGCATGGGGAGAAGATAATCTCTTTAACAGATGGTGCTGGAGAAAACTGTAAAGTGATATGTAAAAGACTGAAATAAGACCTTTACCTCACACCCTATACAAAAACGAACTCAGCATGGATTAGAGATCTACATGTGAATCCCAAAATTATGAAGGTCATCAATGAAAAAATAGGGACAAATGTGAGGGCGCTAATTCAGGGCATA
>NW_006408549.1:4615084-4641129 GCF_000296735.1 Chrysochloris asiatica
AAAAGAGATTAATTAACAATTCTCGTTTTATTTCATGAACACACTTGGCAGAACAAGCTACCACAATACTTGTTTTTTTGTTTTTTTTTTTTTTTTATGCATGCCAGTAGAAATGGTTGTGTTCGTGGAATGAGCTACCACATAACATGGATGAACCTTGAGGACATTATGCTGAGTGAAATTAGTCTGTCACAAAAGGAGAAATACTGCATAAGACCATTATTGTAAAAGACTAAGAAAAAGAACCCACCCAAAAGGGGTGGGTTATTAATATCTATATTATGCCCAATGTTTGAAATTGTTTTTGCTGTTAAGCCTTGTTGAGTTGGTTCCAACTCATAGAGACCCTGTATAGGGTTTCCAAGGAGTGACAGGTAGGTTTGAACCACTTACCTTGCAGTTCAAACTGACCTTGTGGTCCAGTACTTATCCTACAGCACCACCCAAGGATTGGGTAATGACGGAGTCCCTGTTGGTGTAAATGGTTATCGTGTTTGGCTTGAAACCAAAAAGCTAGACATTAGAGTTCACTCAGAGGTGCCTTGGAAAAAAGGCCTGACAATGTACTTGCAAAAAAATTAAAAAATCATTTACTGAAAACCCTATGGAGCTACTCTGACATGCATGGGGTGACTGTGAGTTCAAATCAACTGGATGGCAACTTAAATACATATACAGATAGATAGATAGATAGATAGATAGATAGATAGATAGATAGATAGATAGATAGATAGATAGATATAGATAGATGGCTTAATGGGAGCCAGATACTATATAAATAATTTCAAATTATCCTATCAACTGCTCAAGATAAGCTGTTCCTATTTTAAAGAAGAGGAAGCTATAGATTTAAAAGGCTAGAAAGTGGGTGGGGGACAAAGGTAATAGGATTTTATGACTCAACTGCGAGTCACTATTAGCAGGATTCATTGAGATGGTCACAACTGCAATTGTAGAAGATGTGTAACTAAAAGTGGGCGTAATTAATCTTTCATTTCAGGAACAGGTGATCCCATGACCATCAAGAAGGAAGAGCATGAGTGGAGCGTGAGATCCCTACATAGAAAAGTGGTGACGGCAGAGACGGTGGCCAAGGCAGTGGCATGGATAGACAGAGCAGCTGTGGGCTCTAGGCCCAGGGACTGAGTAAGGCTGTGTGTCTGCAGGCCCTTGTACATTTAAATGAATATATATATATATATATATATATATATTTTGTAAGTGTACATCAAATATTTTTGCCTTGTTTGTTGTGAAATATAAGATGTAAATGGGGATCTGCAGGGAGGAAGTAGGATAAGTGTTGTTCCAGGGAGAGGATTGCAATCACTGAGATGAAGCAAGGTGCATGATTTGTTGAACGTAAAGCTGATGATCTTGTCTGTGAACTCTCACCCAATTCACAGTTAAAAAAAAAAAAAAACACACAAAAAAACCCCACAACAGGTAAAATATTTTATCCAGGAAAATATAGCTACTAGGAGTCCTGGTGTGGCACTATGGGTTAATGTGCCAGACTGCAAAGGCGTTTGAACTGCAAGGTCGGTGGTTCAAGCTCACCAGCTGCTCCTTGGAAACCCTATACAGCATTGCTATAGGTTGGAACCAACTCGATGGCACTTCACAAGAGGTAGCACAGAAGGATTTGAATCCAAATTGTTAACAAAGGGTATGTACACATTCTACTGTTCATACGGCTTCTTATTTACCTCCAGATATTGAGTTGCTTTTTTTTTTCCTGGACAAAGAGGGTAGATTTATATGGCTGGGTCATTTTTCAAAGTGCCGATGTCAGGAATGAACATGGGCTTCACATCAGCCATCAAGGACGATCATCCAGTATGAGGAGGGCAGTAACAGGATTATAGAGCAAAAATCTGCCCATGGTCAACTTCGCTTAATACTTCCTTTAGCCTGTTATTTGCATCGCATACCCAGAAAAAGGTCTATTTTCCTATGGCTTGGATTTGAGGGTACTCATAAGGTTGGAACGGTTTAAGAAAGGACTAAACTAAATCCAGGACCATTTAAAACATCCAAGGAGCTCTGGTAACGTAGTGGTTACGACTCGGGCTGTGAACCGCAAGGTCAGCAGTTCGAAACTACCAGCTGCTCCGCGGGAGAAAGATGAGGCTTTCTACTCCCGTAAAGATTTACACCCTCGGAAACCCTGTACAGGGTCGCAATGAGTCGGTTCCGACTCCACGGCACATAACAACAACAACAACAAGTAGTCATAAAGGTCCCATCTGATGTTCATAGTGTGTTATCTTGTATCATTGCTTTATACCTCTGTTTTTGGAAAGTTTATAGGGACAAAATTCATTTTGGAGGCAATATTGAAGGCTGGGAAAACCACTGTGTTTGCAAAATGTAGCATTTGCATGATGCAGAGGCGTGTAGGGGAAGAACAACACAGCATTGCTGGAAAATCCATCACTTCCTCTTCAGTATATTTAGCATAGCAAGCTGGAAACTGGCTCATCAGCCACATAGCATATAAATTTTGCTTAGTAATGCCAAAGCTGTGGGTTTTCAGGCTCAGTTTAGCTGGGATTTCCCCCATCTATTTGTCATCCTGCTTTATAGGTTCGATGGATAATCTAAACTGATAACTTTACTTTAGAAAAAAGTTTTACCATGCTGATCCCTTGCTTAACATTTCCAGTGACTCCCTCTGCTTGTGTCTTACAGTACCATTCACAACCTGGGCATCACCATTCATTATAAACTCACTGTCAACCACTCTTCATTCACCTATTGCTCCAGATATACAAAAACATCCTCCAGGCCTCAGATCATGTACTTTTAAGAGCTCTAATGTTGTCTTTTCTTCTCCTACTTCTGTTTTCCCTTCATGAATTATCTCAAGCTTCCCTGACCACGTGAAGTCATTGCCACCTGGCTGTCAGCAACTAGACAAATAGAATGGTGTCCTATACATTTTCATTTGCCTGGCATGAAGTTGGTACTCATTAATAATTGAAACAGAAGGTCCTGAAGTCACATAAGAGATCTCCTTGCTAGCCAAGTTGTGCACTACTGTGATAATATTGTTTTGAGTGAAGTAGCCTAGGGGTTTTTCCAGATGGCTCCACCCTAGACTTATATGGATCTCATGCCTGGGTGGGAAGAAGCCACTGGAGCCCTGATCATCAGTAAGTCTTTCCATGATGTCTCTTATCCAGGATAAATAATTCTAATTTCTTAAGTTTTCATTTCCTTTACCACCAACACATTTCTTAATTTTCTAAGCAATAGATGCCAAATCAAAACAGATGTGGGGGAGAGAGTTGAGCACACTATGAAAAAGGGGGCCCCAGGAGACTCTACCTCACAGCAGTCATCTGCCACCTATCCAGACCCTGTTAGGCAGGAAGAAATAGATTACAAAGTTATATGCCACTGGGTGAGGGCCTGCTCTCCTTTTACGTGGAAAAGTATATACTAACTAATAAAATAATAACAGCAAATTCATATACTTAAGGCTCTAAAATCATTACAGAATCGACTATACTATGCCCAAACTAAAAGAGATTAATTAACAATTCTCGTTTTATTTCATGAACACACTTGGCAGAACAAGCTACCACAATACTTGTTTTTTTGTTTTTTTTTTTTTTTATGCATGCCAGTAGAAATGGTTGTGTTCGTGGAATGAGATATAAAGATGCTAAGAGTGTTTGTGAATATTTAAAATGTGTTCAAATCTCAAGAAAGTTCCCAGAAATTTTCAGCTGAAAAATATGCATCTGCCACAGGTCTCATGGCAAAGTCAAATACTATACAATACTATACTAAAGGAAATAACATCATCTGAAGTAAAAAATGAGAAGACTAGGCTAAAAAAAAAAACAAAAAAAAAAACCAACCCATGAGAAACAGACACAACTGCCCATGGCTACAAACCTGCTTTTAGAAGTAACATTTTTTTAAAAAGGGAAAAGACAAAGAAAATTCTTAAAGTCTCTGATTTCTCTATTGTTCTAAGTATTTGCTTCACAAAATGCAATTATAAGTCAAAACCAAAATTCATTCCCAAAGAATAAACACAAACAATCATCTAGCATTAATTTAGAAGAAGTGTTTAATAACACTGTTGTTAAAATGCCTTTCGATCCTATGCAGGGTTTCTGAGGCTATAAACCTTGGCAGGAAGAGAAAGTCTCATCTTTCTCCCACAGTGTGTGGAAGAGTATAACTGTTGACCTGGTAGTTCACAGTCCAGTGCTTCTCCTACGGTATTTCCACACTCTCCTCAATGGCATTGTGGGGAAATAATTTTTTTGTAGACTTTAAGCAGGTTAATATCTTGGACAAGCTCAGAAGAGATGCATTAGCTCCTAAAAGTATTGAGGACCAGAGATTTTACGACAATGCCTTTCTCATGGTCGTCACCGTCATTCTTCATGTGTCTACAAAGTAACAGTGGAGAAAGACCATCTAATGTGAGTGCAGTTAGACTTAGTGGTGTGTTTTTTAAGATTGAAAAAGAAAAAATACAACAAAACTTACTCAAGGACAGAAATAACCCACGACAGCTCAGCCTCACTTGAACCAATAGAGAACCTGCAGAAAGAATCTTAGAATAGTTTGCACAGTCTCAATAATACCAGAGTCATCTTAAAAGGCTCAGATAATGTGGTTAGTTGTTGGGTAGACTTTGAATTGGGGTGGGTCAAATGCTTTTCAAGGAAAAAAAATGATATATCTTTGTAGCTAGTTAAGGCACCTTGACATGATTCTCCTGAGTCAACATTCTGGCAACCTTTTGCTCCCATAGCTAGCCTGCAAAATCTATTCAGAAGCTATTAGTACTGTCTAGAAAGTGTATCTGACCAAGGATTCTTGGAATCTTCTTCAGTTCTGCCATCACCAAAAATGTCCACCAGCAGTGTTTCCTACAGTACACTAAACCCATGGAAAACTTCCAACAAATGTTTTTGATAACTAAAGAAATTAACAAACTTACTTAACAATAGAATTATTTTGTTTTCCCTGACATCCTAGGATAAATATTCCAAGATACTCATCAAACAGCAAGTGGACTGGAATGCTGTTCCAGGAAAGCAGTATTAAACAGTACTTAAGAGTATAGAGTCTGGAGTCAGCCTTAAATCTTTCACTTAATAACTAGGGACACAAAAGTCCTGTGTGGCGCTGTGGGTTAATGCACCAGACTGCAAAGCCATTTGCATTGCAAGGTTGGTGGTTCAAGCTCACCAGCTGTTCCTTGGAAACCCTACACAAGGTCGCTAATGAGTCAGAATCGACTTGAGAGCATTTAACAACAACAATGCACAGAATGCTTAGTTTTCTTCACCTCCATTTCCTTTTCTGTAAAATGGATACTAGGAGGGTAATGCTTCAAGTTCTCATCAGGAAAAGACAGCAAGTCATAGATGTGCTTAGCACAATGGCTGCACTGTATCACTATGCATCAGTTGTTTGCTAGTAGTATTATCCCCAGAGGTGTGGGTAGGCTGAGAGGGAAGCCCTTTCTACAGAAGAGACTTCCTTCTAAGTCTGAGTTAGAAGCTAATAGGCTTCAGGATCCTAGGTCTCTAGCACTCCTTTTTAAGCCTCTCTTTCACTGTTGCTGTTGTTATGTGCTGTTGAGTCAGTTCCGACCCATAGCGACCCTGTGTAGGGTTTCCGAGCAGTAGCTGGTGAGCTTGAACCATCTACTTTGCAGTTCAAATGGCTTTGCAGTCTGGTGCATTAACCCACAAAGCCACACCAGGACTCCCTTTCATTAGATGGTATTATTTTCTCCTCTCATTTACTCTGGGCTGGACTTCACGAAACTTTTCCAAAGCAGCCCACTGATGTTGTTATTGTTGTTGTTATGTCCCATCAAGTCGGTACCAACTCATAGCGATGCACAGCAGAATGAAACACTGCCCAGTCCTGGGCCAACCTCACTATTGTTACCACGCTTGAGCCCATTAATGCTGCCACTTTGCCAATCCATCTCTCACTGGGGGTCTTCTTCTTTTTCTCTGACCCTCCACCTTACCAAATATGATATCCTTCTCTAGCAACTGCTCCCTCCTGACAATATATCCAAAGTATGAGAGATGAAGTTTGGCCACCCTGGCCTCCAAAGAGCACTCTGGCTGTACTTCTTCTAATACAGATCTGTTTGTTCTTTTGGCAGCCCAAGGCATTTTCAATATTCTCCTCCAACACCACAACTCAAAAGCACCAATTATTCTACAGTCTTCCTTATTTACTGTCCAGCTTTCGCATGCATATGAGGTTATTGAAAATACCATGGCTTGGGTAAGGCACACCTTAATCCTCAAGCTGACATCTCTGCTCTTCAACACTTTAAAAAGGTCTTGTGCAGCAGCAGATTTGCCTAATGCAATACGTCATTTGATTTCTTGCCTGCTGCTTCCATGAGTGTTACTGGTAAATGCAAGAAGAATGAAGTCCTTGACAACGGCAATCTTTTCTCCGCTGATAAGAAAGCTCTTTATTGGACCAGTGGCGAGGATTTTTATTTTCTCTACATTGAGATGCAATCAGTACTGCAGACTGTGCTCTTTGATCTTCTTCAGTAAGTATTTTAAATCCTCTTCACTTTCAGCAGGCAAGTTTGTATCATTGCATATCGCAGGTCTTCCTCCAATTCTGATGCCATGTTTTTCTTCATATACCCCAGCTTCTTGGATTATTTGCTCAGCATACAGGTTGAATAAGTATGGTGAAAGAATATAACACTGTCGCACACCTTTCCTAATTTTAAATCATTCAGTGTTTCCATGTTCTGTTTGAACAACTGCCTCTTGGTCCATGTGCAGATTCCTCATGAGCACAGTTAAGGGTTACGGAATACTAATATTTTGCAATGTTGTCCATACCTTTCATGATCCACACAATCAAAAGCCTTTGCATAGTCAATAAAGCACAGGTAAACATCTTTCTGATATTCTCTGCTTTCAGCCAAGA
The DNA here is from genome assembly GCF_000296735.1 of Chrysochloris asiatica. Taxonomy (NCBI): domain Eukaryota; kingdom Metazoa; phylum Chordata; class Mammalia; order Afrosoricida; family Chrysochloridae; genus Chrysochloris; species Chrysochloris asiatica. Next base: position 4,622,042 of record NW_006408549.1, read on the forward strand.
TCCACAGCCTCTACTGAATCCAGCTTGAACCTCTGGAAGTTCTCTGTCAATGTATGCTTGCAGCCGTTTCTGTATTACCTTTAGTAAAACTTTACTAGCATGCAATAGATATCAAAGATATCGTCCGATGATTTCCACATTCCATTGGGTTACCTCTTTGGAATGGGCACAAATATGGATAGTTGTATTCCATATTTTTTGGTAGAGATGAGTGAACGTCTCCTGTGCCACCCCACTTTCTGGAAAGATTTCAATTTTTATTCCATCAATTCCTGGTGCCTTGTTCTTTGCCAATTCCTTCAAGGTACCTTGGTCTTCCTCCTCTAGTATCACTGACTCTTAATCAAAAGCTGCATTTTGAAATGGTTGAACATCAACCATTTCCTTTTGGTACAGTGACTCTGCATATTCCTTCCATCTTCTTTGGATGCTATCTGAATCATTCAATAATTTTCCCAAAGAATCCTTCAATAACGAAAGTCAAGACTTGAATTTTTTCTTCATTTCCTTCAGCTTGGGAAATGCTGAGCGTGTTCTTCCTTTTTGATTTTCTGACTCCAGGTCTTTGCACATATTTTGTAATATTTGACTTTATCTTCTCGGGCTGATAGTTGAAATTTTCTGTTCAGCTCTTTCACCTCCTCCTTTCTTCAATTTGCTTTAGCATCTCGTCACTGGAGAGCAAGTTTCAGTGTCTCTTCTGTCATATTTTGACCGTTTCCTTCTTTCTTGTCTTCTAAATGACTTTTTGCTTTCTTCCTGTATGATGCTCTTGATATCATCCCACAACTCTTCTGGTCTTCGGACTTCAGCGTTTAATGTATCAAATTTGTTCTTCAGATGATCTCTAAAGTCAGGTGGGATATATTCAAGGTCATGTTTTGGCTCTCATGGACTTGTTTTCATTTCTTCAGCTTCAATTTGAATTTGCAGATGAGCAATTGATGGTCTGTTCCACAATCTGCCTCTGGCCTTGTTTTCACTGATGACATGGAGCTTTTCCATCATCTCTTTCCGCACATGTAGTCAATTTGATTTCTATGTAGTCCATCTGGCAAGGTCCATGTGTATAGTCATCTGTTATGCTGTCTAAAGAAGGTATTTGAAATGAATAAACCATATATTTTGCAGAATTATATCGTGTGATCTTCTGCATCATTTCTATCACCAAGGCCATATTTCCAACTACTGAGCCTTCCTCTTTGTTCCCAACCTCTGCATTCCAATCACCAGTATGATCAATACATTTTGATTGCATGTTTGATCAATTTCAGATTGAAGAAGTTGGTAGAATTCTTATATTTCTTCCTCACTGGCTTTAGTGGATGATGTGTGAATTTGAATAATAGTGGTATTAACTGTGCTTTCCTGTAGGTGCATGGATATTATCCTATCACGGACAGCACTGTACCTCATGACTGACCTGGATATGTTTTTTTTGACAATGAATGCAACACCATTCCTCTTCAATTTGTCATTCCCGGCATAGCAAACCGGCATGTGGTTGTCAGATTCAAAATGACCAATACCAGTCCATTTCAGCGAACTAATGCCTAAGATATCAATGTTTATGCATTCCATTTCATTTTTTACAAATTCTAATTTTCTTAGATTCATACTTCATACATTCCATGTTCTGATTATTAATGGATGTTACAGCTGTTTCTCTCCATTTTGAGTTGTGCCCCATGAGAAAATGCAGGTCCCCCTTTTTTTCCCATGGTCTTTACTCCATTCACGTCATCACTGTCAACTCTACTTTGAGGAGGCAGCTCTTCCCCAGTCGTATTTTGAGTGCCTTCCAACCTGAGGGGCTCATTTTCTGGCACTATATCTGACAGTGTTTCGTTGCTATTAATAAGGTTTTCAGTGACTAAATATTCAGAAGTAGTTCGTCACTCCTTCTTCTTAGTCTGCCTTTGTCTGGAAGCTCATCTGAAACCTGTCCACCATGGTGACCCTGCTGGTATTTAAAATACCAGTGGCATAGCTTCCAGAATCACAGCAACTCACAAGCTACCACAGTACAACAAAGTGACAGATGAGTGGTTGAGCCCATTGATAAGGGTTGGGAAAAGGAAACTCTCTTCCCTGATTAGTCCCCAACTTTAGGAAAGAACCCACTGTGCTAGATATAGCCTTAGCTCTACAGTGGAATGTATACCAAAGCCTGGGCACGCATCTGACTGATTTTACTGCTAAGCTCTGAGCCTGGAAGACTTGATGGATTCCTACACAAGTGTTTCTATTTCCTACCTCTGCCCTACTGTTCTGGTAACAGTGTTTGTGGTCTATTATTTGGCCTGTGAAAGTTCTTCCCCCTTTGACTACAAAAGTTGCTGTTGGTGGCACTGAGTCATTTCCGACTCATAGTGACCCCATGTGACACAGTACAATTGCTCCATAGAGTTGTTTTGGCTGTAATCCATACAAAAGCAGATCATGGGGTCTTTTTCTCAGAGCCACTGGATGTGTTCAAACGTTAGTTAGCAGTTGAGCACTTAGCACTTAACTGCTGTACCACTAGGGACCCTGTGAATACTAAAGCAACACTCATTATATAAAAATCTGACCTTATATAAATATATCAGGTAAAAAGTAAGCATCTTCTTCAACATCCCATTCCACCCACACCCCAATCCCAAGACTGTTACTGTCAACAATTCCCCCCTCATTTCTAATGATGTAAAGACCTGGAAGCCTGATGCTCTGCTAAGAATTCGTCATTCTATGCTTTCACATCAGGAATTACTACTCATTGTTTTAAAAAGGAAGTTCAGGTATTACCTTTGTGAAGTTTCTCTAACCCACACAAGCGATAGTGAGTCTCCATTACCAGGTCTCTGAACTTATTCATACATACTTCAATTAGAAAACTTAGAACAACTGCATTGCGGTTTTTGAAGTCAGTGTCTCTCCCACTGGATTTGAGGACCATGTCTCATTCCTTTTTTGGCACATAGCCTCTAACACACTGCCATATAGCCACTGCATGCTAAATATTTGTTAAGTGAATGAGTGGATGGATACACAAAAAATTTTTTTCTGAAGAGTTAAACTTTCAGGGTATATAATAATCAGAACCAAGATAACATTTAAATTTTTCTATACAGATGTTTCTTATATGTTTCAACAACCAGGTATACTGTTGATCTCTCTCATTGTTTGGAAAATGCAAAACTCTAAGTTCACAGACATGATAAATGAGAAGAATTTGAGGATGAATGGTGGTTTATTTTTCAAATGCCAAATGAACATTTTGAAGCATAACATCTTTGGCCATAGGCTTTGTCCACTGATACCAGAACATTCCAGGAAATGACATTTCAAATAAACAGTTTCAAGTCCAATAAACCACAAACACAAAAAAGTATTCACCAGCACTTCACAGCAAATGGCCTTCTGTTGACAGTTACTCGGGAGTGACTGATTATATTTACAAAGCACAAATATCTCTTCTGTTAGATTAAGTGAATATAGTTTAAGCTGATGACTTGAGTAAAGGAATGAATTCGTAAGATGGGGGAAAGAAGAGGACAAAAGAGAAGAGACCAGAAGGACGAGTCTGAGAAAAATATTTCCAAATGTTGAAAAGCCCCAGTGAGCCTACACTTCAAATTAACAAGCCCCTCTGAGGGACTATGACATGCATGCTGCATGACACATCATCCAAGGAACAGCATCCAAAAAGAGGCTCAGGAAAAAGATTTCTTCAGAGTTTTCATATTATATACTTAAAAGTTTGGGCTTAATGTAATTATATAATTATGAACCAGTATCTTGGTCTCTAGCCCAGGCCCTGTTTCTTATTCAAATATATCAGTAATTTTCACCCAGAATTTATATGTCATATGTTGGACTAAGATCTTCATATTAAAACACACAGGCCATCTACAAATAGAAATCCACAATCAGTTTTTAAATGGAAGAGTAAGACTCCATGGCTGCATTTGCAGAAAGGAAGATACAGAGTGGAGGCTGGGCATTCAACCTACCCAGAAAACAGAAGCAAGAGGGACAGAGAAATATAAGATCCCTGAAAATCTAGTACACAAGTGGCAAAAATAGAGAGGTAAAAGGCTTTCTATCCCTAAGAGGACTGGTAATTTCAACAGTAAAGGAAATGATATTTCAGTGACACCTAATCAGTTAATCCTATTATACTAATATAAAACACATATTAAGCTAGGAAGCAAAGTAATTATTAACATGAGTAGGTGGGGGAGTGGAGAAGGGTAAAAAAGTTTTCATTCTCTTCTACATAAAAATATGCCATTTTTGGAGTTATGATAATGTTATTATTGTTACTAAGATTCTTTGAGTTGATTTTGACTCATAGCTACCCAGATCGGGCTTCCAAGGAGCAGCTGGTGGGTTTGAACTGCTGAACTTGCTAGCATTTACTGAATACTTAGTTGGGGTCAGGCCCAGTTCTAAGCACATTATGTAAATAGATAGTTTAATTTTCAAAACAACCCCATGAGATAGGGCCTATTATTTCACAGATGAAAAAATTGAGGCACAGAGAAGCAAAGAAATTTGCTCAAAGTTGCCATCCTGAGATTTGAACCTAGGCAGACTGGCTCCAGATTCTGTGGGGGTTTTATCCCTAGTATTCCAGACTATCTCTTAATACTTACTAAAAAGAAATATTACTCTTTATTTTAGAGTTTCATGCAAAATATTTTTACATTGTTGTTGTTGTTAAGTGCTGTTGAGTCAGTTCTGACCCATAGTGATCCTGTATAGAGTTTCCAAGGAGCAGCTGGTGAGCTTCAACCACCAACTTTGCAGTTCAAACGGCTTTGCAGTCTGGTGCATTAAACCACAGCATCATATCAGGACTCCATAGATCTACAGAAATCTATGGGAGAATTAAGTCCTGTGTTAATGGAGACTGATCACCAACTATCAAAAGACAACTGAAATTAATGCACTTTCAGAGCAAAAAAAAAAAAAAGATGCTCAGTTCATCTTTGCATGATGTTTGACATTTAACCATGTAATAAAATTTAACTCAATTAACACTGACTTAGGGTACTAGGTGGTGGTTGTTGTTGGTGTTAAGTGCCGTCGAGTCGGTTCCGACCCATAGCGACCCTGTACAGGGTTTCCGAGGGTGTAAATCCTTACGGGAGTAGAAAGCCTCATCTTTCTCCCACGGAGCGGCTAGTAGTTTCGAACCACTGACCTTAAGGTTCGCAGCCCGATTCGTAACCACTACGCTACCAGAGCCGCCAAATCAGCTCTGACTTGTAACTACCCTACACAAACAGAACAAAACACTGCCTGCCCCTGTACTATCTTCATAATTGTTGTTAAGTTTGAGCCTATTGTTGCATCCACTATGTTAATCCGTCTCATTGGAGGTCTTCTTTTTTGCTGACGCTCTATTTTACCAAGCAGGATAGCCTTTTCCAGGGACTGGTCCCTCCTCACAACATGTCAGAATAGGGTACCACTGTTGCTATATGCCACCATGTCAGCTCCGACTCATAGTGACACAGAATGAAACACTGCCTGGTCATGTGCCATCTTCACAATTGTCATGTTTTAAGCCTATTGTTGCTGCCGCTGTGTCAATCCATCTTGTCGAGGGTCTTCCTCTGTTTTGCTGACCCTCCACTTTACTAAGTATGCTGTCCTTCTCCAGGAACTGGTTTCTGACAAAATGAACAAAGTACAAGAGACAAAGTCTCACCATCCTGGTTTCTAAGAAGCATTCTGGCTGTACTTCTTCGAGGACAGGTTTGTTTGTTCTTCTGGCAATCTATTTTATTTTTAACATTCTTCTCTAACATTAAAATTCAAATGCATTGATTCTTCTACTGTCTTTCCTATTCATTTTCTTTAAAGAGGTCTTTTGTAGCAGATTCACCAAATATAGTATGTCTTTTGATTTCTTGACTGCTGCTTCCATGAGCCTTGGTTTTGGATACAAGCAAAATGAAGTCTTTGACAACTTTATTATTTTCTGTGTTTATCATTATGTTATTTATTAGTCCAATTGTGAGGATTTTTGTTCTTTTTACATGAAAGGGCAATTCTTTCCGATGGCTGTGGTCATTGATGTTTATCTGTATTTCAAGTCTTCTTCACTTCCAGTAGGCAAAGTTGTGACATCTGCATCTTGCTGGTTGTTAATCAGTCTTCCTACAATCCTGATGACTCATTCTTCATATAGTCCAGCTTCTCATATTATATGCTCAGAATACATACTAAATAAGTATGGTGAAAGTATACAAACCTGATCCACACATTTTTTTAAATTTTAAACCATTCAATAACCCCCTTTTAGTATGAACTATTGCCTATTGGCCTATGTACAGGTTCCACATGAGCACGATTAAGCGTTCTGGAACACCTATTCTTCTCAATATTTTCCATAGTTTGCTATGATCCACACAGTTGAATATCTATGCATAGACAACAAAGCACAAGAAAACATCTTCCCAGTATTCTCTGCTTTCACCTGACATCAGCAACGATATCTCTAGCTCCAAGTCTTCTTCTAAATCTTACTTGAATTTCTGGTGATTCCTGTCAATATAATGCTGCAACCATTTCTGAATTACCTTCAGCAAAACTTTTCTTGCATGCAATATTAATGATATTGTTTGATGATTTCTACATCCCACTGGGTCACCTTTCTTTGGAATGGGCACACACCGGTTGACTACGAAGCTGTCTTTCAAATTGCTTGGCATAGACAAGTGAGTGCCTCCACCACGGCATCAGTTTGTTGAAACATTTCCATTTGTATCTGTCAATTCCTAAAGCCTTGCTTTTTGTCAATACCTTCAGTATAAGTTGAACTTCTTTCTTTCAGTATCATTGGTTCTTGTTTTGTTTTTTAAACTTTTTATTGTAAATTGAGTGAAGGTTTACAGACAAGATCATCAGTTTTTATTCAACAAATCATACACTTTGTTTTATCTTGATGATTGCAATCCCCTCCATGCAACAATTGTCCTGCTGCCTCCCTATGGTTACCCACGTAATATTCTCTTTAAAACTCATATATTTGTGGGATCTATCTATCTATCAATCGATCGATCGATTGATAGATAGATAGATCCTGGTGTGGCGCTGTGGGTTAATGCGCCAGACTGCAAAGCTGTTTGAACTGCAAGGTCGGTGGTTCAAGCTCACCAGCTGCTCCTTGGAAACCCTATACAGGGTCTCTATGGGTCAGAATTGACTCGATAGCACTTCACAACTTATACATATATGTGCATGAACTCTGGTAGCGTAGTGGTTATGAACTGGGCTGCGAACCGCAAGGTCAGCAGTTTGAAACTACCAGCTGTTCCACAGGAGAAAGATTAGGCTTTCTGGTCCAATAAAGATTTATAGCCTCAGAAATCCTGTACAGGGTCGCTATGAGTCAGAACTGACTCCACGGCACATAACAACAACAACAATATATATATCCCCCACAAATATGAGTTTTATATATATATATCCCATACCCACTTAGCCTGTGTCTTTGACCATCTATACACAGAATACTATTGTTGTTTCAAGGTTGTGTGTTTTTGACCATGTATCTACACACAGAATACTATTGTTACAAGGTAGTGTGTTTATCACTATTTACCTCCATCCTCTTTAGCCCTTGCATACCTTCCTGTGTCTTCATCATTCTTCTGCCAAGTTCCCTCTTCTTTTATATTGCCCTCCATGTCACCAAGGTAACATGCATCTACTCTCTAGCCTGTGAATTACTCTCCCTTCCCTCCCATCCCTGGTAATCATCAAAGAATGCTTCTTTTAGCATTAAAACATATTCTTGAGTTTTTACGATAGTAGTCTCATACAACATTTGTCCTTTGGTGATTGACTTATTTCACTCAGCATTATGTTCTCCAGGTTCATCCATGTTATGAGGTGTTGTGCAGATTCATCATTATTCTCCAATATTGCATAGTATTCCATTTTGTGTATGTACCAGGGTTCATTTATCTACTCTTCCACTGATTGGCATTTAGGTTGTCTCCATCTTTTTGTTATTGTGAATGGTGCTGCCATGAACATCGGTGTGCATGTCTCTACTTGTGTCCTGGCTCTTATTTCTTGTGGATACATACTAAGTAGAGAGATTGCTGGGTCACAATCATCACAGGGATTGCTGGTTTCTATTTCCAATTTTCTGAGGAAGCGTCATACCATTTTCCAGAGTGGTTGAACCCTTTTACAGTCCCACCAACAATGTTGGAGGATCCCAGTCTCTCTACACCCTCACCAGCATTTGTTGTTTTCTGCTTATTTGAACTTTGCTATTAATGCTGGGGTGAGATGTCATCTCATTGTTATCTTGATTTGCATCTCTCCAGGTGTGACACTGTAGGATCAGCACTGGACTACAAACTACAAGTTTGGCAATTCATACCCACCAGCTGCTCCCCAGAAACTCTATATAGGGTCACAATGAGTCGGAATCAACTTGACAGCACTTAACAGCAATAGCTAAAGTATCATTGGTTCTTGATCATATGCTATCTCTTGAAATGGCTGATCATTGGCCAGTTCTTTTTGGTACAATGACTCTGTGTATTCCATCTACCTTCTTTTAGTGTTTCCTGTATTATTCAATATTTTGTCTATGTTGTTGTAGTTGTTAAGTGCCATTGAGTCAGTTCCTAGTACAATGACCCTGTATAGGGTTTCTGGGGAGCAGCTGGTGAGTTTGAACCACTGACTTTGCAGTTCAAACTAACATTGCAATTGAGTATCATCAGTTGAGGTTTGAATTTTTCAAGTTATTTCAGTTTGAGAAATACTGAATGCGTTCTTCCACGTTGGTTCTCTAACGTCCGGTCTTTGCACATCTCATTATAATACTTTGTCTTCTTGAGCTGCCCTTTGAAATTTTCTGTTCAGTTCTTCTATTTACTTATTCATCCACTTGCTTTAGCTTCTCTACCTTTAAGAGTAAGCTTCACTTTCTTCTCACATCCATTGTGGTCTTTTCTCTCCTGTCTTTTAAATTACTTTTTGCTTTCTTCATGGATGATGTTCTTGATGTCATCCCACAACTCCTCTGGTCTTTGATCATTAATGTCTAATGCATCAAATATGTTGTTGAGATGGTCTCTAAATTCAGGTCATATTTTGGCTCCATTGGACTTATTCTTCAGCTTCAGCCTGAACCTGCACCTGAGTTACTGATGATCTGTACATTGGCCCCTGCCTTTGTTTTGGCTGATGGTATTGAGTTTGTTGTCTATTCCCAGAGATGCAGTCAATTTGATTGCTATGCATTCTATCTGGTGAGGTCCAGGTATATAGTCACCATTTTTGTTGTTGAAAAAGGGTATCTGTAATGGAAAATTCATTAGTCTTGCAAAATTCTATCATGGGATCTACAGCATTGTTTATTTCATCAAGGCCATTGTTTTCTAACTATAGATCCCTCCTCTTTGTTTCCAATTTTTGCATTCCACAGTAATTATCAATGTATCTTGATTGCATGTTTGATCAATTTCAGACTGAAGAAGTTGGTAGAATTCTTCAATTTCATCATCACTGGATTTAGTGATTGATGGAAATATTTGAATAATAGTGGTATTAACTGGTTTTCCTTGCTTTTGTTGTTGTTATGTGCTGTCGAGTTGGTTCTTATTCATAGTGACCCCATATAGGGTTCCCAAGGGGCATCTGGTGGGTTTGAACCACCAACCTTAGGATTAGCAGTCCAGAGCCACACTAGAACTCTGGTTTTCTTTGTAGGAGTATTGATATTATTCTATCACAGACATCATTATACTTCCAGATCTTGAATTGTTCATTTAATGATGAATGTGATGTCATTCCTCTTCAGTTTGTCATTCTAGGTCCATGTTTGTATGATTCACTAATGCATAAGATACTGATCTTCATGAATTCTATTTCATTTTTTATGAATTCCAATTTTCTCAGATTCATATTTCATACATTCTAAGCAAATGAAGGTCTCGAAAGCCTTAGTGAATCCACGTCATTAAGCCAGTTCCACTTTAAGAAGGCAGCTCTTCCTCTGTCATACTTTGAGTGCCTTCCATCTTGCAGAGCTCATCTCCTGGCTCCATAGCAGACAATGTTCTGCTGCTATTCATAAGGTTTTCAGTGGTTCACTGAAGTGGTCTGCTTCTCCTTCTTCCTAGTCTGTCTTAGTCTGGAAGCTTTGCTAAAACCTGTCCACATGGGTGACCCCGCTGGTATTCAAAATAATGGTGGCATAGCTTACAGCATCACAGCAACACACAAATCACCACAGTACAACAAACTGACAGACAAATGAGAAAGAAGTAAGATTCCACTTTGAAAGAAGACACATACTGTCCAATCTAGAGCAGATGAAACACTCAGGAAGCAGGCAGTTGAAAAGAGAGATGAAAAATGAAACCCTGGGGGTTCATAGAACCTGAAGAAAACAAAAACAGAAGCCCTGGTTGCTTCATGGTTAAAGCACACAGCTGCTAACAGAAAACTGGGTTTGAACACACCAACTCCTTAATGGGGAAAAGATACGACAGTCTGCTTCTGTAAAGATTTCAGTCTTGGAAACAGCACAGGACAATTCTTCTCTGCCCTATTGGGTTGCTATGAGTTGGAATCAACTTGGTGGCACCAGGTTTGTTTTTCATTGTTTTTTTTTTTATTTTTTAAGTTGGTTTGAGGCCTAAAAAGAAGCTTGTGCACAAAAGGAACTTCAATCCAGTTCAGATGGGCCTAATATTCTTTTCACTCTATCATTATGTATCCAGCCAAGTTGGCTGAACACACTGAAATCAAATTAACTTCTAAAATAAATCTCTGACTGAAAAAAGAGAAAAAATGTTTGACATCTGCCTGCTTTACTCTGGAACCCACTTCATTCTGGACTGTGTGTTAGAAATGAGAGAAGAGATACTCAGGGGACATGTCGAAAGGGAGAGGGAAGAAGAGGAAATTCCTATTCGGAGTCTCCCAGACCTTCTCTGAAGGAATGTGGGTTCTTTGGTTTTATTTGCAAGACATTTAATCTCTTCCAATCATAACCCAATTCTAGAAGCAGATGTTGAAATGATGTCTATATGGTAAGTGAGTGTGTAGGTGGGGGTGCATGCCTCCAACTCGATTATAAGGGTCTAAAGAACAGCTGACATGCCTTAAACGTTTTTCTAGGACAGGGTTTATGAAGTGCTTCCACAGAGGAAGTACTCGGTAAATCTTTAATAGTGCTAAAAGAATACACATTGTAGGATTTTCATGAGTTTAAGTTTCATGTTTTTAAAAAATGGGCTTATATTCAGGTTGCTTAGAGATTTATCATCTTGCTTTAGTGGTTCTCACACTGGGACAATTTTATTCCCCCAGGGGACATATGACAATGTCTGGAGATATTTTTGGTTGGCGCAACTTGGGAGAGTGGGTATGTTACTGGCATCTAGAGAGAAGAGGGCAGGTATGTAGTTAAACATCCTATAATGTGCACAGCAAAGTATTGTTGTTGTTGTTAAGTACCATTAAGTCTGTCCTGACTCATGAAGATCCTGTAAAGGGTTTCCAAGGAGCAGCTGGTGAGTTTGAACCTGGTGGTACAGTGCTTTATCTCATAGCACCACACCAGGACTCCAATACACCCAAGTATTATCCAGCCCAAAATGTCAATGGTGATGAGGTTGAGAAACACTGGCTTATTTAGAGAATTTTTAAAAGGCCTGACCATCTCTCCATTTTAAAAAACAAGTAAAATACCCATCAAAATGGTATACCGAAAAATTTGTCCCAAGGCTGATAATTTCAGCAGCTCTGATGACACTGTAGGATAAGTACTGGACTAGGAGCCACAAGGTTGACAGTTCAAACCCACCAGCTGCTCCTTGGGAGAAATATAAGGCTTTCAGTTTCTATAGAGTTAAAGCCTCAGAAACAGAGTTACTATGAGTCGGAAGTGACTCGATGGCACCTAACAACAATAATTTAAAGATAATGAACCTAGTTATTTAATTGCTTGATTTACAGGATTAGAAGAGTTCACTAATTTCAGGAGCAAATGCATAATTTAAACATATATGTACTTAAGTAGCAACCACAAGCCTTCACCAAAGAAAATGTTCCAGTATTTACTGTGTCTAAAACGAGTTACCCACAGCTGAGATACAAGACATTTTGCTGATAAGGCATTTAAAAATCACCACTGGTATGACTCAGACAAGGAACTCTCACATCAGTGTGTCTCATTGTTGAATTCAACTAATTATTTCCAACCTCACTCAACGTCCTCTTTTTGACTGGTACAAAAGAATCCTGTCTTCTAGTTTCAAATATGCTCATTAAATAAACTGCTATTGCCATGAGCGTCCTCCAACCCACAGTGAGCCCACATGTGCCAGAGTGTTAGAGCTGTGCTATGTAGGGTCTTCAGCGACTGATTTTTTCTTAAGTAGATCGTCAGACATTTTTTCCCAACCATGTCAGTGGACTCAAATCTCCAACCTTTCAGTCAGCAGCTGAGCACCATTCAGGCAGGGACTCCATGATCACTGTTAACCCCCAACCAAATCCATTGTTGTCGAGTCAATTCCAACTCATATCAACCCTACAAAACAGGCTAGAATTCCCCACCCCCACCTCGGGCTTTCTAACACTGTGAATCTTCAAAGAAGCAGACTGCCACATCTTTCTTCCAAAGAGTGACTGGTGAGTTTGAGCTGTTGACCTTTTGGTTAGCAGCCCAGTGCTTACCGATTATAACACCAGGGCTCCTTCTATCACTATTGTGTTGTTGTTAAGTGTTGTCAAGTTGTTTCCGACCCATAACAACCCTGTATAGGAATTAAGAGGAGTGGTAGTTGGGTTTGAACCGCCGACCTTGCAGTTTATACCAACCTTTCAGTCTAGTGCATTATCCTGCAGCACCACACCAGTGTCACTATTAGTCCCTCCTTTTTATACTTGCCCATCTTCCCCATGTCTAAGGAGCTCTGGTAGCATAGTGGTTACAAATTGGGTTGCCAACCTCAGGGACAGCAGTTCGAAACTACCAGCTGTTCCATGGGAGAAAGATGAGGCTTTCTGCTTCCATAAAGATTTACAGCCTCAGAAACCCTGTACAGGGTCACTATGAGTCAGAACAGACTCCATGGCACAAAACAACAACAACAACAACAATCTTCCCCATGTCTAGGCTAACATCAACAATCTGTGATATGCAGATGACACAACTTTGCTTGCTATAAGTGAAGTGGACCACATTTTCAGTATGGGCTGCACACCTCGATGTAAAGAAAAGAAAAATCCTCACCATTGAACTGATAAATAAGCATCATGATAAATGGAGAAAAAAATGAAGTTGTCAAAGACTTCATTTTGCAAGGATCCACCATCAAAATCCATGGAAATAGCAGTCAAGAAATCAAATGATGCATTGTATTAGGTGAATCTACTGCACTACACCTCTTTAAAATGTACAGAACAAAGATGTCAGTTTGAGAACTCAAGTGCAACTGACCCAAATCATGGTATTTTTAATAGCCTCATAGGCATGTAAAAGTTGGAAAATGAATCAAGAAAACTGTAAAAGAACTCATGCATTTGAGTTATTGTGTTGGAGAAGAATATTAAAAGTACCATGGACTATTAATAAGAACAAACAAATCTGTATTGGAAGAGGTACAGCCAGAATTCTCCTTAGAAGCTAGGATGGTGAGACTTTGTCTCTCATACTTTGGACATGTTGTCAGGAGAGACCAGTCACTGGAGAAGGACGTCATGCTTGGTAAAGTGTAGGGTCAGAGCAAAAGAGGAAGAACCCTAACAAGATGGACTGGCACAGAGAAAGTAGCAATGGGCTCAAGTGTAATGATGAATGTGAGGAAAGCTCAGGACCAGACAAGTGTTTTGTTTTGTTGCACATAAGGTCTCATGTGTTGCAACTGACTCGACAGCACCTAACAACAACAAAATTTACCCAAGATATCCCCAATTTTTAGCCTGATTCCTTATTGTGGCTAAAAGAATCATTCCTTTCATCATAGGTTGCTATGAGTTCTGTTTTGGAAAGACAACTGGACCAAAGCTATCCTCAGAGCCTAACAATGTCCTTGAGATGAGCAAAGGAAAGCAAGCAGGATGCACTGACGATGTTTTGTACTTTCAGTCATCTTTTCCCTACGTGTGTCTTGCGGGTACAATTGCACTTATTTCAGGGGTGTTTGCTTGTTAATTTTCCCCAGTGCTTGACCATAATATTTGATATTTTGAATGTCTGGAGTACAGTTGATCAAAAATGTCTTTCTTTCAGGGAATACGTTAGCTGTTTTCCGGGATTCAACTGACAAGCATGTATAGACCTCAGGAGAATCTTTGAACACCCCAGACTAACTAAATTGTTATATATTTTGTGTGTTGAGTGAAATACGTCACTACGAAGACCCTTACACATTGGTTAATGACTTTTAAAAATACTTACCAAGATCTTTAATAAGTGAGAGGGTTTCCCAGGATATAAAGGCTCCACCGCCATCATCCATGGCACCCTGACCAACATCCCAGCTGTCCAGATGTCCACTGACCAGTACAACCTAGAACAAATAATGAAAGAAAAAAAATAAATGAAACTAAGCAAGGATGACATCAAAGAGGATAACAATTTCAGCTGCTCTGGTAATGATGTAGGATAAGCACTGGACTGTGAACCATAAGATCATTTGTTCAAACCCACCAACTGCTCCTGAGGAGAAAGATGAGACTTTCTGTTCTTATAAGCCTTAGAAACGCTTATATGCGGGGTTGCGTTAGACAGATTCCATGGCAACTAACAACAACTTTTAAGAAAATAAACAATTATTTAATGGCTTGATTTATAGGATTAGAAGAGTTCACTAAGTGCTGGAGCAAAAGCATAATTTAAACATCAACGTTCTTAAGAAACAACACAAAGTCTTCACCAAAGCGAATGTTCCAATATTTCCTGTATCTGAAAGAGAGGTTTCTCCACAGCTGAGATACACGCATTCTGCTGATGGGGCACTTCCAAATACAGAAATGATACGCTTGTTTTCTATTTTTAATTCTTAAAAGACGTGTGCCATTATGAGCGGAAAAAGTTTAGAAATTTTACATAAAGGGTGTAAGGACATTCATTATAATAGTAATGCAAGTCCTGACCTTGTACCTCTTTTTCTTAATGTCATCATGAGAACTAGAGAAAAATGGTTTCTTACTGACAGATATTTGTCAAACTTATTATGTGCTTAAGATCAAAATGACATGAAAATGGAGTTCAAAATTTCAAGCATATTCTGAATTGTCTCAAATTTTAGTAAACATATAATACATACTTGGCCAATTGAATTCAAACGAAAAAGGACAACAATTTGTTTTTTAAATGACTGTTTTATGTGTTATAAATTATTCTGGTGTTGAATAAGTAAACATGCTGGATTTATAAATTAGAGGCTAAGTATTTAAAGAGAAGAATTTTAAAGAGAGATTTCAATTTACATTAATGTTAAATAAAGGTTTATGTTAAAAATTTTTAATATTCATAGGTTTATTATTTATTGTTAAGAAGCACTAGTAATTATCTCCAGAAGAATATAAAATATATTCCATTAGAGCTAAATTGTATGGAAGCATTTTCAACGAGTTAAAAAAACAAGTAAAATGATGCCAGATTAGTAGGGCATCCATATAGAAAGAAACAAAATTCTGTGATCTCTCTGTCTTACAATATATAAATAATAAGTTAGATGGACTGTACATTTAAATAAGTATTTTAGAAAACAGCATAGGGGAACAGCTCTGTCAACTTGTAGTAGGAAAAGAATTCCTAAACAGAATAGAAAAGGTACAAACCATTCCAAAAATGTCATAAATTGAACTTTTTCAAGACCCAGAATTATCTGCTCATCAAAAAACACCATTAAAAAATTAAAAGGCAACCTGCAAATGGGGGAGAGAAAAACAAAATACATATTTGCACATAGGATCCATATCAAGATTAATAAAGAAAACTTATGAAACAGAAAAAGTCAATCATGTAATAGAAAAACCGGAAAAAGACTTGAATAATTACTTCACAAAAAATATATATACACATTACTGATAATCATATGAAGAGATGCTCAGCTTCATTATTATCAGGGAAATGTAAATTAAATGACATTACAATATACATCCATCAGTATGGCTAAAATAAAAAAGACAGAAAATGCCAAATATTGGTGAGGAGATGGAACAGCTGGAATTCTTAAACATTGCTGGTGTAAGTACAGAAACCATTTCAGAAAACTGGTTGCATCTAAATCTAACATACACCCACTCCATCACCTAGCAATTCCATTCCTAGGTATAAGAGGGGCTTCAAAATCTTTGTGGGAAAATGTCATTATATTTCAATTCCATTTTTTTCACAAACTTTTTGAAGCCTCCTCAAAGGTTTGTAATAACAAACTACTCTGCAAAACACACCAGAATGCTGTTATTATTACTATGGTCTTGTTAAGTGCCCTGTGTGTGTTCAAACTGACCTCGTGGTCCAGTGCTTATCCTACAGGGCTACAGATGTTTTAGTGTATTTGGAAGTGTTTTGTGAATATTTCTATGCATAGAAAGGTTCTGTAGCTCATATACTAAGAGTAGTATTTTACTAACTGATGTTAGATACAAATTATACCTAACTGTTCAGATTCATGTACAAATATGACCTAAACACAGACTTGGGAATGGAACGTCTTTGTAACATGGCAACTGCTTGAACACTATCATTCCTCAATAAAAAGTTGGTTTAACAACAACAAAAAAAGTTCAACAGATTGATGCCTCATGGAGGAAGCAAAACAAAGTTGAGCCAGTCTTCCTGCTGACTTGGGTGACCACTTGCATGGCCTGATTCATGGAGCAGCTGCAGGATCTCCCCTGACTCTGTAGACAGAGCCGGCCTGGTATGACTTCATTGTACTTACAAACAAGCCCAACAAATGACCATGTAATGAACCCAAATGGATTGTTTCTAAGGAAAAAAGAAGAAGAAAGAAAAAAAACATGTTGCAATAGCAGGAAATTCTGATTCAGAAAGTGGTGTAATCCCATATGTACTGGATAGCTCAGTTAGTCAACATACTCACCACCCTCAGCACATTTCCCTGCTGCAGTTAAAGTTTCACTGGATTCAAAGTGTCAAAAATGTTTGTTTGCTTGGTTGTTTAATTCTCAGATAGCATGTAAAAGTAACTAAATCAAGGCAAGTACTGTTTTATACTTAAGAGTTCCTTAAGAGTGATTGAGGCCTTTTTTGTTTTACAATCATATTTCTGTATGATTTATTAAATAGCCCCAGTGTCCAGTCCAGAAAGGATGGAAAATGGTTTTGAATGATTGAAAATGAAATCATATCCCATAGGATACGGTCATTGGCACAGTGCTATGGGAGAATAATTGCAAGTGTTCTGGATTATGAGAAGAATTTTCATTTTTCTAAAAAAGCAGGAAAAAAATTAAAATGTTGAAATCCATAAAAATCCGTCATTCTAATTTAACATCTACTGATTTAAAAGCTAAGTCACAAAAAAAAAAGCTATTTCTACTTCAATAACATTTTTTAAATAACTAAAGATGGTACTGAAGATCTCATTAAAAATAGTGTCTGGCTAACATTTATTTTATTTATTTATTTTACTGTTATTCTTTTATTTCAACAACAACAACAACATTTATTTTATTTGAAAAAAGACTTTCTAATTTTTTTAAAAACTGTAGTTTGGGTGAAACTTTACAGAGCAAACTCATTTTCCATTCAACAATTTGTACACAATTGTTTCACAACATTGGTTGCAAATTCTTCAGTGTAATTGGACTCTTCCTACTTCCTCTCTGGATTCCCCATTTCTAGTCATTCCTTCAGAGCCTCACTTTTGGGAAAAAGCTGCCATTTTGGTCTCATGTGGTTTGTTGTACTAAGAAGTATGTACTCCCTGATGTTGTTTTTCACTTTTAAACTGTCCACAGTCTGCCTTTCAGCCAAGATCCATCAGACATCAGCAATGATATCCCTTGTTATATGGCCTATTCTGAATCTGGCTTTAACCTCTGAAAGTTCTCTGTCAATGTATGCTTGCACCCGTTTCCGTATTACCTCTAGTAAAACTTTACTCGCATGGGATATCAAAAAGATTGTCTGATGATTTCCACATTTCATTAGGTCATCTCTCTTTGGAATGGGCACTAATATGGATCTCTTCCAATCAGTCGGCCAGATAGTTGTCTTCCAAATTTCTTGGCAGAAATGAGTGAGTGCCACCTGTGCAGCCTCACTTTCTTGAAAGATTTCAATTGTTATTCCATCAATTCCTGGTGCCTTGTTCTTTGCCAATTCTTTCAATGCACCTTAGATTTCCTCCATCAGTACCATTGGCTCTTGATCATATGCTACCTCTTGAAATGGTTGAACTTTAACCATTTCCTTTTGGTACAGTGACTCTGTGTATTCCTTCCATCTTCTCTTGAAGCTTTCTGCATCTTTCAATAATTTGCCCAGAGAATCTTTCAATAACGAAACTCAAGGCTTTTTTCTTCAGTTCCCCCAGCTTGAGAAATGCTGAGCGTGTTCTTCCTTTTTGGTTTTCTAGTTCCAGAACTTTGCACATTTTGTTGTGATATTTGACTTTATCTCCTCAATCTGATCTTTAAACTTTTCTGTTCAGCTCTTGTACCTCCTCATTTCTTCCATTTGCTTTAGCATCTCTATGCTGGAGAGTAAATTTCAGTGTCTCTTCTGACGTCCATTTTGACTTTTTCCTACTTTCTTGATGGATCTTGGCTGAAAGCAGAGAATATCAGAAAGATGTTTACCTGTGCTTTATGGACTACACAAAGGTTTTCAATTGTGTGTATCATGACAAGCTATGGACAACAGTGCAAAGTATGAGTATTCCTGAACACTTATTTGTACACATGAAGAACCTGTGCCTGGACCAAGAGGCAGTTGTTTGAACAGAACATGGGACACTGAATGGTTTAAAATTTTAAAAGGTGTGTGACAAGGTTGTATTCTTTCACCTACTTTTTCAACGTGTATGCTGAGCAAATAATCTAAGAAGCAGGGTTATATGAAGAAAAAC
>NW_006408549.1:4641530-4651639 GCF_000296735.1 Chrysochloris asiatica
CACCTGACCCAAGCCATGGTATTTTCAGTAACCTCATATGCATGCAAAAGCTGGACAGTGAATAAGGAAGATCGTAGAAGAATTGATGCTTTTGAGTTATGGTGTTGGAGGAGATTACTGAAAGTGCCATGCGCTGCCAAAAGAACCAATAGATGCGTTTTAGGAGAAGTGCAGCCAGAATGCTCCTTGGAGGCCAACATGGCCAAACTTCCTCTCTCATACTTCAGACATATTATGACTGGACTAGGGGACCAGTCACTGGAGAAGGATATCATGTTTGGTAAGGTGGAGGGTCAGAGAAAAAGAGGAAGATCCCCAAAGAAATGAATTGGCCAAGTGGCAGCATCGAGGGACTCAAGTGTGGCAACAGTAGTGGGGTTGGCCCAGCATCAGGCAGTTTTTTGTTCTGGTGTGCATAAAGTCGCTATGAGTTGGGTACCGACTTGATGGCACCTAACAACAACAACAACATAGTCTGGCTGGAAGTTTATCCCCGAGGTGGGTTTGTTTAGGGTTAGAGGGTGTTTAAGGGCGACAGTCTCCAAGGGCCCATCAGTCTCTATCATACCAATAAGTCTGGTCTTTATATAACCCAGCAAAACATACAAACTGACCATACTACCTATTGTCAAGGTCAGGTTGTTGAATCTGTTTAAGCAAATTTTAAAAAGCAAAAATAAACTAATTCAGCATATAGGAAACTTAAATTTCATGAAAAAGAATCATAAAACATAGGAAAATACAAAGTCTCTCTATTGCTTCCATTGCCAGATATAGAGTCCCTAGAACAATCACATGGCCAAGACCAACCGAGAAATGTGGCCCACTTATCTACCCCACAGGAGTTGCTCCCAGAGGCAGGGAGAACACTGATAGATCCTGCACCAGCCCTTCAACATCCTTTCTATCATCATCTCACCTAAATTCAGGCAAACAGTACAAATAATTAAAACTGCAATAGTAGTAGCAGCCACTACAAAACAACTAGGAAAGTAGAATGGGATCTGGCAATGTACTGAAACCTAGGGCTTCTTATTTGTGAGCTACAGGGAGTTGGAACAGACAAGTGATAGGAGAAACAGCAATTAACTGTGTAGCTGGTAACTGTACTTATTCATGTCTTATACTAGCTTCAACTACCTAAGACTTGGGCCATGGGGGCAGGAGGAAGTAGTCATCCCAGTAGGGCAGAAATGCACTTGGTATATACTTTCTAGAATGAAGAATTAGACTGAGAGTGTACAAAACCTCCTGGAAAACAAAAACACAAAAAATAGAAGTCACAAAAGAAATAGAAGATTCTATAATATAATATAAACGTGATAATTAAGTTGAGCATAATAATATCATCTTCAGCAATTCCCACATAAATGGTGAAGCCATGGGAAACAAAACAAAGAAATGATGGACCCAAAGTAAGGAGATGTGTACCAGAGAGCAGAAGATTATTGAAAGAGGCGCACAATTAGCTTCTGAAGCACTGATAATGTTCTATATCTGAAGATAAGTGATGAAAACAAATGTGTTCCCATTGTTGGTATTCTTTAGACCATTCAGAGATATTAATTTTCAGGTGTGCCATATTAAGCATTGACAAGAGTCATCAAAGACCTACCTTTGAAAGGCATAAGGCTCGGATAGCTGTCTCAAGTGAGTCCAACCAAACAAAGGTCAGATTTATCTCTTTTCAATGGCTCCAAAGCCAAGAAAAATATACTTGCATAGCTATCATAACCTTGTTACCAAAGTCTGACAGCAATTGTGCCTTCCCTAAAAAACAACTTGAAACAAAAAAATATTATAAAATGGAAATAATTGTATACAGCAGTAAAGCAAAGGATACTGGTCAGTGGTCTCCAAGTGTTCATGGTAACAAAGTTATACATGCGTCAACTATACTAAGAAAGTGCTATGGTAACTAAAAGTCTCAGATTTTTAGTTGAGAAAGGATCACTGTTGGGTCATGCTTATCTTCTTGGCATGCCTTGTTTTTAACATTCTGCATTTTAAATTGCATGAAATGTTTAGGTATGTATTGAAACCTGACCCCTTATTGTCAGCAAACAGGCTACATGCTAATGCTGACAATGGAGCACATGTCCTTGTAGGCAACATCCACAAGGATCACTGCTCTGTGTTTTGGGTTTCTTGGGTGTGATGTGTTGTTTTTTTTCTTTTGTGGCTGCTTCACCCCCCAGTCTTGTTTCAGTTGGTGTATCTAAAAAGGGAAAGAGAGGATAATCAGGGCTATGAAGTTCAAAGATTCATTCATTTCCAAACACAGGAAATCCCCAATCAAATTTCCACCGAAGATTATGACCTATAAAAAGAGAAGGGGAAGCGTCCCATTATTTAGACTTGAAGAAAAGACCAAGAGATGCCCTAATAGTGGGCTTTGACTCTGACAGGTTCCTCTTTGGAGGATATGAAGAGCAGAAGATAAAGCACAGGAAAACAGGCTTGGGCTGCATCAGCGAGCATTCGGGTTATAGAAGCAAGCAAAAATTTTCTGATAGAAGGCTTTTTATTGAAGTGAGAAAATGGCTAACAGGGGAAAGGTTGTGGAAAATTTCCTTCCTTAGAGGCTTTCTAAAATAGGACGCATTCTTAGATCTTAAGTGGAAAGCTAAAAGAAAAGGGATAAATAAATTTTTTCAAGGCTCTACAATATTCCATGACAGTTCTCAAAAATTTCTTTTCTATTTTAACTGCTTCAAAAGAGGAAATTGTCCTTTGAAGACTCTCCATAGAAATCAACATATATTTTCCCCCAAGCAACTCCTAGATGCTCTTTCGTGACCATGCATCATCCCATAACTTAGAATCTAAATACAGGTGGGCAGGCATTGCTCAAGAAGTCTGTTTGCTTACTCCCTATCAGACCAAGTCTTGGTTTCCAGTCTTGCCGAAGTCACTTGTGCTATTCCCTAGCATAGATGAAAAGGACTACAATTGGACACATCTTTTCTTCCCCAATGAATCAGACTAGTCAACAGAGTAAGATGAGGCCTTCTGACTCACACAGACAATTCAAAGACAACTCAGCAAGCATCTGAGCTCCTTATGAATGATTTCTTCCTTATCTTCAAGTTTTGTTTAGTGAAGCTGCTAGCTGTTGATAACTTGTGGGATACAGATTTTGTTCACAAGAAAATGAGCCATCTGCACAAATATTCACCTATCATCACCGCTGCTCCTGAAAGGAGTTTCCGCTCTCAGACTATTCCCACTTACTGGTGTGGGACAGTCAGACTGGATTCATAAGAGGAAGATCATGCCTGTTCCAGATTCAATTCTCAGAGCATTTTACAGGACATTTATCTGAGATAACATAAGATGGGGCCTAATTTAGCTATGGCGCAGGAAAATCAAGTCTTAGGTAGATTTATAAAAATGTGATTGCAGTGGAATTGATTAAACATCGATTTGAGGATAGAGGCATAGCAGAGAATGTCTGTGGAAGAAAATCATTCTGATTAAATGGAGGCTACTGGGTTTCATCCAGATGTCATGGCTGATTTCAACAGAGGATGATCATCTGTTAAGTTAAAGAACTATGCCCCTGAATTCCTTCTCCTTGGGCCTGAGCAACCACAGGATCTGTTGTCTCACTTGAGAGGTTTAGAGCAGCAGAAGAGATGAATCAATGTGAATGGACTGAAGAGAGGGAAAGGAGACAGTGAGTGTAGTCAAATGCTATCTCACAGCGATCATTTGTCCTGTGGCCAAATCCAAGGAAGTTATTTATGTTCTTGTGGCTGCTATTAAGTGCCTGAGAGTTGGTTCAGGCTCATAGCAATCCTGTACAGCTTTTTTGAGGAGTGGTTGGTAGGTTTCAACTGACAACCTTTTAGTTATCAGTCTAGTGTTCACCCTAAAACGCCACACCAGGACACTAAGTATGGTAGGATAGCCGTGGTGGTGGTTGTGTGCCACTGAATCAGTTCTGACGCAAAGTAACCTTATATAGGGTGTCTGAGGCTGTAAATCTTTATGAGAGCAGAAAGCCTCATTTTTCTCCTGCAGAATGACTGGTAGATTTAAACTACTGACCTTATGTTTACCAGCCCAGCTGATAATCCACTACGCTACTAGGTTCCTTCCAAGTATGGTATATTGCTCTTTTTGTTAAGTGCCATCAAGTCAGTTCTGCCAATAGCGATCCTGTATAGAGTTTCTGAGGAGTGGCTGGTGAGCTTGAACCACCGATCTTGTGGTACAAACCAACCTTGCAGTCCAGCACATTAACCCGCAGCACTACCCCAGGACTCCAAGTATGGTATAGTACATGGCTACAAGTTTATTTTGTTAAAACCATTCTGGCACCACTATGTTCCAGGCTTTTGTTAGGCACTGAGCAGAAAGGATTAAAAGAAATAAAAGTTAACATTTTGGTTTAGTACAAACTCTTTTTGGTTCAATTTAAAGAAGATAGTACAGTATCATGACTCTAATCACACACAAAAATGGGTCAAGATACTTCCTACCAAAAGAAATTTTCTTTAACTTATTTCTCAGACACTTAGGTTTACAAACTAAAGTATTCTTTTTGGCCTTTCTAAAATTCCTGAAACCTATGTAGTCGTTTGAACTGCAAGGTCGTTGGTTCAAGCTCACAAGCTGCTCTTTGGAAACCCGATACAAGGTCGCTATGGGTTGGAATTGACTTGAAGGTACTTATCAACCACAACATGTAGCTTAGAATACCATTTTTTAGGCCTGTTTATCTGTGGATTATGGAAACGCTCTCATTTCTAAACCTTATATGGTCTCCTGAATGTTTTCTTCACGAGCTACTCGGACAAGTTCAATTAAAATCTTCTGCAGCAAAAAGCCTCATCTTTCTCTTGCGGAACAGCTGATAGTTTCAAACAGATGGTCTTGTAGTTAGTTGTTGTTGTTGTTGTTAAGTGCCGTCGAGTCGGTTCCGACCCATAGCGACCCTGTACAGGGTTTCCAAGGGTGTAAATCTTTATGGGAGTAGAAAGCCTCATCTTTCTCCCGTGGAGCGGCTGGTAGTTTCGAACTGCTGACCTTAAGGTTCGCAGCCCGATTCATAACCACTACGCTACCAGAGCTCCTTCTCATTAGATTATATCCTCATGAGAATAAATGTTGGTTGTAACCATGTGTTTTGAATAGTTAATCACACCTGTGGAAAACCTAAAAACAACCACCACAATGAGTGGACTAAGTTGTGCATTTTTTTAAAAGATAAAAATGCTAATAAAAACAGCTACTTATTAGTTCCACTGGTATTTATCAGAAAAGCAGTATATTTTAATAGACTACAAAATTAGAGCAAGATTTAACGAAATGCAAACATTAAATTACAATTCTCAGTATATTTCCATAAGTTCTGTATGTTATCATTGCTTAACTTAAGGCAATCCTTGGTACAATGTGCTAATATGTCAATGAGAAGAAACTGTTAATGTTTTTCTGGGATGCCACTATTATTTTTCTAGTATGAATTTCTATTATGCTGTATTTTTTTAATTAAAGCCAAATAAATTTTTATAACACCAGTACTATGTATTATCAAGGAAATCTTCCATCCCATAAAAGAACTTTTTATGAAATCTGCTGAGTGAAATAAGTCCCTACAAAAGAACAAATATTGTATGACTCCAATTCTGTGAAATATGCAGAATATACAAATATTCAGAAACAAATTTCCTTAATGATTACCAGGGGTGAGGAGTCCCTGGGTAGTGCAAACAGTTACACTTAAAGGTCCCTCAGAAGACAGACCTGGCGACATATTTCTGAAAGGTCACAGCCTCGAAAACCCTATGGAACAGTTCCACTCATGTCTACCTGGAGTTGCCACGAATTAGAATTGATGTGATGGCAAACAACAACAACAACCAGGGACAGGAGGTGCTTGTGTGGTGACCTAGAGAAATTGCTTAGGGGATACTGAGTAATAGGAGGTCTTAGCAATGGATGGAAGATCTTAGGGATGGTTGAATAGCATGATAAAAATAATTAAGGTGCCACAGTATCTGTAATGAAGCCTCCTCGGATACTTACCACAATTTTAAAAATAAACAAAGAATTGATACCTAAGCAGAGTGCAGAGTGGTGGTGGGAGACAGACATGCTAGATAATCTCTAATCTCCAGTTCCACCACCAGTTGCAGTTGAGCTGGTTCCAACTCACAGCGGCCCCATGTGTGCCAGGGTAGAACTGGGCTTCATAGGATTCTCAGTGCCTGATTTTCCCAAGTAGATTATCAGGCCTTCTTCTGAGGCACCTCTGCATAGACTCAAACCACTATCCTTTAAGCTACAGCCAAATGTGTTAACCATTTGCATCATTCAGGAACTCCAAGGACTTCTAAGGATATGATGAGTTCTAAGAACTGATTCAGGGGCAGCAGCAATGGGCTCAAGCTTAACAATAATTGTAAGGATGGTGCATGACTGATCACATTTCATTCTGTTATGCATAGGGTCGCTATGAGTTGGAACTGACTCGACAGCACCTAACAACAACAACAACAACAAATGATCACAAGAGGAAAAGTGGGTGGATCTTGGTTGTTACTCACTGAGAAGAAATTGTTAATGTTTTCCTGTGGTGCCACTGCTGTTTTTCTGCTATGAATTTCTATTGTGCTTTTTCTTTGACTAAAGCCAAAAGAAAATTAAAAAGTTTTTTAAAGTACAAGTACCATTTATTATTAGGGAAAGCTCCCATCCCATAAAAGAACTTTTAATGAATTTCAAATGTGCCTTCCTGACCTGGAGCCCTGGTGCACCTACATCCCTGCCCTCTTTTCCAAGTTGAAACCAGGGAGCAATCACTGTCCACAGTGAGGAGGAAGTGCCACATTACAGGGTTTCCTTTGGTAATCTGTAAATGACTGTAATTTCTGAATTTGCCTAAGTGTTAGCAAAGTTATTTTTATTTTTTGCTTCCATAGGAAGAAAGTTCTATAAGTTTAAAAGATACCATCAGTCTTGGGGAGTCCTGATGTGGCGCTGTGGGTTAATGTGCTGAACTACAAAGTCAGTTTGAATTGCAAGTTCAAGCTCACCAGCCACTCCTCAGAAACCCTATACAGGGTCACTATGGGTCAGAACTAACTCAACGGCACTTAACAACTACATCAAAATCAGCACTGGACTGCAAACCACAAAGTCGCCAGTTCAAACCCACCAGTGGCTCCTCACAAACTCTATACAGGATAGCTATGAGTTGAAACCAACTTGATAGCACTTAACAACAATATGTGAAATTGGGGAGCTCTGTAGGATAAGCACTGGACTGTGAACCACAAGGCTGGCACTTCATGCCAACCAGTTACTCCATTGGAGAAAGATGGGGTTTTCTGCTCTCGCCCTTGGAAACATTCTATACATGGTCACTATGAATCAAAACTAGCTCCACTCCACCAACAATAGAAACCACAATGTGAAACAGTACTTCCCGTTAGCTATCAGAAGATGATCTTCTCAAATACATGCTGTTGTACCCTATCGAGTTAATTCCAACTCATAGAGACCCTATAAGACAGAGTGAAACTGTCCCATATGGTTTTCCGGGTTGTATTGATTACGGGGGTGTGCTGGGGTGACACTGTAGGATAAGCACTGAACTGCTAATCACAAGGTTGGTGGTTCAAACCCACCAGTCACTCCTTAGAAACCCTATGTTGTTGTTAAGTGCTGCTGAGTCAGTTCCAACTCACAGAGACACCGTATAGGTCAGAACTGACTCCATGACACTTAACAACAAGAGTCTTTATGGGAGCAGATTGTCAGGGCTTGTTTTCCACAGAACCACTGGTGCGTTGAGAAATGGCAGTCTTTTAGTTAGTCGCTGAGAGCTTAATCATTGTGCCACCAAGCCTTCTATCTCAAGTACATAATACATATAGATTGTGATTTTTTTTTAGATATCTATAAATGAAGTTTTTTTCTTCTTCTTTTCAGGCTGGAGGCTGTTAGACCCATTATAATAGCCCCTTCGCACAACTTTGCTGGTTCCTTGTAAATTTCCCCCAGTTTTAAGAGATTCTGGAAATGCAGCAACCCAAACTGTGATGTATGAAAACCAAAAAGATTTTGTGCATTATTACATAAATGTACAAATTTGTTCTAATAGCTCCCAGAATTCACTTGATCTCTTTCATTGCATGTTGTTGTTAAGTGCCATCAAGTTGCAACTCATAGTCACCCTATGTACAACAGAACAAAAATCAGCCCACTCATGTACCAACCTCACAATCGTTGATACGTTTGAACCCATTGCTGCTGCTACTGTGCCAATCCATCTCGTTGGGGGTCTTCCTCTTTTTCTCTAACTCTCCTGTTTACTAAACATGATATCCTTCCCTAGAGACTGGTTCCTCCTGACAGTATGTCCCAAGTATGAGAGACAAAGTCTGGTCATCCTGGCTTCCAAGGAGCATTCTGGTTGCACTTCTTTTAACACAGATTGGTTTGTTCTTTGGGCAGCCCATGGTACTTTTAATATTCTCCTCCAACACCACAATTAAAATGCATCAACTCTTTCACAGTCTTCCTTATTCACTGCCCAACTTTCACATGCATATGAGGATATTGAAAATACCATGGCACCTTAGTCCTCAAACTTACACCTTTGCTCTTGAATATTTTAAAGAGGTCTTGTATAGCAGATTTGCTTAATGAAATATGTCATTTAATTTCTTGACTGCTGCTTCCATGAGTGTTGATGATTGATCCAACCAAAATGAAGTCTTTGACAACTTCAATCTTTTCTCCATTTATATGGATATTGTTTATTGGTCCAGTGGTGAGAATTTTTGTTTTCCTTCCATTGAGGTACAATCCATATAGAAAAATGTGGTCTTTGATCTTCACCAGTAAGTATTTTAAGTCCTCTTCACTTTCAGCAACTAGGATTGTATCATCTGCATACCTTAGGTTGTTAATGAGTATTCCTCCAATCCTGATGCCATGTTTTTCTTCATACAATCTAGCTTCTTAGATTATTTGCTCAGCATATAGATTGAATAACTATGGTGAAAGAATATAACCCTGGCACATACCTTTATTAATTTTAAGCCATTTAGTGTTCCCTTGTCCTGTTCGAACAACTGCCTCTTGGTCTATGTACAGGTTCCTCAAGAGCACAATTAAGTGTTCTGGAACATTCATTCTACACAATGTTGTCTATAGCTTGCCATGACCAACACAATAAAAAGCCTTTGCAGAGGTGGGGCTTGATGGTGGCTAGGGTGGAAGTGCAGTGAAATTTGCCGTCAGCAATAGCACAGAATACAGGCAAAGCAGAGCCAGGGCAGAGCTCCAAAACTCGGAACCACAGAGATAGGAATATTTTAAAGGTTTGAAGGCTTACAGCTTGTGGAGTTTGGAGCTAAAGTAAAAAATCGCATACTTTTGAATCTGCCGGGCCAGGCTCGGAGGCCTGAGCCGACATCCTGGGCGAGACTAAGCAGTGGGACAAAATAGGGGCCGCAGAGACACCA
The DNA here is from genome assembly GCF_000296735.1 of Chrysochloris asiatica. Lineage (NCBI taxonomy): Eukaryota > Metazoa > Chordata > Mammalia > Afrosoricida > Chrysochloridae > Chrysochloris > Chrysochloris asiatica. The sequence goes on from NW_006408549.1 coordinate 4,651,016, forward strand.
CAGAAAAATGCCGTGGGAACCTTCGTACAAAGGTGGACAATATAGTTTGTCAGTTTTGCTTTGTTCTGATTTTCTCTTTTTCTTTGGTATGTGGTAATTGGCATAATCACTGTTTGCCCACCTCCATTCTGGGGAACAGAGGGAGAGCCTGGGCCGAGTTGCCACCCCCCATCATCACCACTGGTGGGTTCTTCTGCCACAAACCCGCACAGTTACTCAGCCAAAGCAAAGGCACTGATCTGTACCCTTTTTGTTCTGTTTTATATCACGGGAAAGTGGAGGGGGCTAAAGGGACTGAAAGAGAGTTTAAAGGCAAAATCTCTCGGGCAGCTTTGAGGCAGAAACTTAGGACAATAAAGACTTACTTATATTGAGCTATAGATTTTTTTTCCCCACTCTTTTTCTTCTGTCCCTCCCCTCCTTCTTCTGTGATTATAGACTGCAATATTCAGTTTTTGCTGGTGCTGTTTTTCTTTCTTTCTTTTTACCCAACTGGTGTTGTTTTGCTGTTATATAGCCCCCCTTCTGCCTTTGGAGGACTCTTTGTCTCCCTATGTTACACAAGAAGAGTCAGAAACCACTGCCATATAGCCAAGCTACAATCACACTCTATAAAACACCAAA
>NW_006408549.1:4657219-4694690 GCF_000296735.1 Chrysochloris asiatica
GGAGACAGCCAAAGTGCCCATCAACTGAAGAATGGATAAACAAATTGTGGTACATACACACAATGGAATATTATGCTACCTTGAAGAATAACAAGGAAGCAGCAAGCCACCGCATAACATGGATGAACCTTGAGGACATTATGTTGAGCAAAATTAGTCAGTCACAAAAAGAGAAATACTGCATAGGACCACTACTGTAAAAAGACTAAGAAAAAGAACCCATACTAAAGGGGGGTGGGGGAAACTCTTTGTTGATTGCTGGGAAGTTGTGGGTTGGTAGGGGGAGGGAGCGGAAGGTGGAGCACAGAACAGGGATTAGACACAGCAATGTTTGGTTGCTGGGGAGGGGGGCAATATACAAGAAGGGAGAGGGAAATGGAAGAACAAAGCAAATGGGAGAACAATTAGGCATGTTTGAATGGGCTAAGTGGGACAGAGGTAAAGAATGATGTATGCACAACCTTGGAACTACAGGGCTCTGGGATACAGAGATTGACTCATGGTTAGAATAGGGGAAAGGGGGGAATAATGTTAAGATGCTTGGCTGTCTTTTGAATCTTGGTTTTCCTTGCATTATAATATAAAATAGACACTAGAGCCGGAGAGAAAGGAATAGTCAGAAACATCACCATAGAAAGCTTGTAAGTCCGTCTTCTGCCTATAACTGTTTGGAACACCTAAAATGGGGCTATAACGTGCCCAGTGAAGGAGAATCCCTGCGAAGCTTCTGCATTACATAAGACTATAGGTAGAAGCCTGAACCACATCCAGATCTCCAGAGATGGGAAATTTCCACTTGAAAGGACAAGCAGACCAGCCTGGAATGGCTAGAAGAATAGAAGATACTTCTTGAAAGAAAGACCTACAGGAAAAATACAAAACAATAGAGGCAGATGGACTGTTACTACAAGAACAAATAAGTTGCTTGCCCAGGAAACATCAAGGCAAGTGATCAGGTCCCCTCAGTGCAAACCCAAGACTAGGACTCAATGGGAATACACGCTCTGATTGGTGACCACGCTCGTCACTGATAAGAGGATGTGAGGGAAAAACAGTAATGAAGTGGCAAGCTAAGCCCTACAACGTGGAGAGTGAAGCATTCAGCTGATAAAAAGAGAGGGCATATGCACAAGAACACCCACACTTGCAGATAATACCCACTTGACCTGGCTTCAATGACTGGATGATCAGAGCTCAACCAGAAGAAGAAAGAAGAGGGAAAAAAACAGTAATCTGATGCAATTTGATGAACTTGAACTATACCTATGGAAGCAGTAGGTCAAAAGAGGGAATACACACTTACAGCAAGAGTCATTCCCATCCCCTCCACACACAGAGTAGACAGGGATGGGCAACTTGGACATTGATTACCCAAAATGGGGGGGGGGGATGGTAGGGCTACAAAGGCAAGAAGTGACTGGCTTACAAGCTTTCAAGAGGGAACCTGGAGACAGGGGGCCTGGAGGAAGGCAGATTCTCCAGTGAGTAGCATCCAATCTGCCTAGGCGGAGTTGATGAAATGAAATGTAGATGGGTCTCTTGTAATACAATAGTGAATAATTGTTATCAGGACTGATTGTGAAGGTTGGAAAGATAAAGGTAGACATTTTATAGTAAGGAAGGAAGTGATTAACTTTCAGTCTAGGAGTAGAGGTCCCTAGGACCATCAACGGAGAAAGCGGAGAGCAGGACCCTACTCAGAGAAACAGTGATGCCTGAGATGGAGGCAGAGACAATGACGTGGAGCAATGGAGCAGCTGGGGCTTTAGATCCAGAGAGGGAGAGTGACTGTGTGCTGAAGACTGGGGGCGGGAGGTGGGGGAATAGTGTAGGGGGCAGGCTTGCAAGGAATACCCTTTGGTTGGTTGATGATGCATGGAGGGGATTGTAACCATGGCAATGAAACAACGTACGATAGAATAAATGTAAAACTAATGTTCTCCCATGTAAACTATCATATAATTCACAATAAAACACTTAAAAAAAAAAAAGCCTTTGCATAGTCAATAAAGCACAGATAAACATTTTTCTGGTATTCTCTGCTTTGAGCCAAGATCCATCTGACATCAGCAATGATATCCCTCATTCTGCATTCTTAGATGTACACCTGACCCAAGTCATGTATTTTCAATTGCTTCATGTGCATATGAAAGCTGGAAAATGAATAAGGATGGCTGGAGAAGAACTAATATATTTGAATAATGGTGTTGTGGAAGAATACTGAAAGTACCAGAGATTTCCAAAAGAACAAACCAACCTGTCTTGGAAGAGTATAGTCTGAGCATACCTTAGAAGCAAGGATGGTGAGACTTCGCTGCACATACTTTGGATGTGTTATTAGGAAGTACCAATCCATAAAAAAGGGCATTGTTGTTGTTGTTGTTAAATGCCACCAAGTTGGTTCTGACTTACAGTGACCCTGTATAGGGTTTCCGAGGAGCACCTGCTGAGTTTGAATTGTTGATCTCTAGTTTCAAACCAACCTTGAGGTTGCTTTTTCTAGGGTACCACAACAGGATGCCAGAAAAGGACATTACGCTTCGTAAATAGAGAGTCAGTGAAAAAGAGAAAAACACCTACCCAATGAGATGGATTGATACAGTGACTCCAACAATGTATTCAAACATAACAACAATTGTGAGGATGGTCCAGGGCCGAGCAATATTTCTTTCTGTAGCACTTAGGGGTCGCTGAGTTGAAACTGACTTGATGGCACCTAACAACAATGATTCCTATATTCTTTTTCAGGCTCCTGTGTTCACACCCTTAAAGTTAGAATCCCTTTAAGAGAATCTGGCAGATCATTTGATTTGACAGAGAGAAATAAAGTGATATGCCCATGTGGCAGGGGTAAGAACAGAAACCCAGGGCTTCTGATACAGAGTCAAAGGTGATTTTCATCACATTCCTCTGCCTGTTTTAGAAAAGATGGTGCAGAACCAACTTTTCTTTGTTTTTCTCTTGCGCATTACCTTTCACTTGACTATACCACTCCATGTCTGTGTACATACAGTGATATATAGAGGACTTTACCACTCCTGGTGTGGCGCTGTGGGTTAATGCACCAGACTACAAAGCTGTTTGAACTACAAGGTCAGTGGTTTAAGCTCACCAGCTGCTCCTCAGAAACCCTATACAGGGTCCCTGTGGGTCAGAGCCAAATCAATGGCACTTAATAACAACAACATACCATTCCTTAGAAGCTCTAGTACTGTAGTAATTACGAGTCAGGCTGCTAATATCAAGGTCAGCAGCTCGAAACTACGAACTGTTCTGTGGGTGAAAGATGAGGCTGTCTGCTCCCGTAAAGATATACAGCCTTGGAAACCCTATGTAGGGTCGCTATGAGTCGGAATCGACTCCACGGCACAGCCTCACCACCACCACCACACCACTCCTTGTCTGTGGACATACAGTAATCTATAGAGAACTATACCACTCCTTGGAGTCCTAGTGTTGTGCTGTGGGTTAATGTGTCAGACTGCAAAGCCATTTGAACTGCAAGGTCAGCAGTTTAAGCTCCCCAGCTGCTCCTCGGAAACCATATACAGGGTTGCTATGACTCGACACTTCACAACAACAACAACAACAACATACCACTCCTCATCTGTATAAATAATGAGTTTTTCAACCATTTATCCCTCTCAGCTTGACATGGGCAAGTACCTCAGCCTCTCTAAACTTTGTTTCTCTAAGCCTACCTTTAAGGTACATTGTGAAATGATACAGTCCCTGACAATTTGCATGGACTTCACAACTGTTTGCTATTATTAATTATGCCACATTTATCTTAAGATGATCTCAAAAATTGCAAACCATTCTCCCTAGGGAATACTCATGTGGGAAATTGGATCCTTTCAGTATATTTCATAGAAAGAGCATCAGTAGGCACAGATTTAGTGTACTATGTGCTGACAGTTTCAATTACAGTATCAATCACAAGTACATATTACTTAGAAATGAGACACATATTCTAAAAACGTTGTTTGTTGAGTCTAATTTGAAACAGCGTGGATTCATTCCTTTTGAAAACATCCCATACACCATGAAACAGCTAAGTTACATTTTCATTTCAATAATAGGTTGAAAAGGAGGGTTGAGGAAGCTATAGGTCAAACAAGCAGAGACAAACAGGCCTCTCTAAACAGCTTCAGGTGTCTGATCTGAAGCTTCCCATGCCCCTGAGGGGTATTTTGTCCTGGCAACAGCTAAGTCAATGAACGATTGTACAGTCAACTGCATTTACACTTGGCAGACTGGCCAGAGAACAGGTCCCTCCAGGAAGGCCTTGACTACAGGAGTCCTCCAGAAAGCATCAAAAAGACACCAGACATACCTTCTGCAGAAATGCAGAGTTCCAGTTCAGGACAAAAAAGCATCTCCTGACATTACGTTTGACCACAATTTCTGTACAGGAGGTAGAAAGTTAGCCAGGAATGGAGACTGGGTAATAAGGGAGAAATCTCTCTCTTTCTTTTTGCTATTATAGACAAGTTTAAGTATAGCATTGTTTTAAAGATGAGAGGGGAAAAAGCAAACTAAACGACCTATCAAAGGGGTATATTTAATGTTTCAAACTCGTACAAAGTAACAATTTATGAATTTTAATCTCCATCTGTTCTTTTAGCACACTGTAATAAGGTATGCTTCAACCTTATCTTTGTCCCTCTTACAGGACCAGAGTAAAAACGATGGCCTTTAGAGGCAGACAGGCAGGATGTGATCTTACCTCTGCCACTTAACTAGGAACTCTCCAGCAAGCTTGAGCTCTCAGGGTCCTGTTTCCAAGTATCTAAAGATAGTCATTAACAACTGCCTCATAGTGTTGATATAACAGTGACTGCAAAGAATGTGCTTAATACATTGTCTGGTACACAGAGAATGTTGAATTGACCTAGATCCCTAATTCATTTTATTATTCAATTACACTCACTCCTCACTTACTGACATGGTTAGGTTCCAGAGACCAGGTCATTATGCAAAAAATCAGCTTTCTGTGAAAATGAAGGATGACCACATCATTTCACAAAATGGAGAATGACCACATCATTAGATGACTGTGAAATTACATCACTGCATAATTGCCTAACCACAGAGTTATGGCCCAGCCAAATTGACACATAACCTTAACCATTAGAATCAGCGTTACTCTGGCCTTGTCCTTTGGCATTCGATACTGCCTGATGTATGTTGCTCATTCACAAAATACACAGATAATAGATGGTGTTATTGTTGTTATAAATTCAACAGTAAAAAGTAGTAAAGATGGATGAGAAGGTTGATATGTGAGGAGCAGGTGTATACATTTTATTGTTATTCAGTTGATTATGGCATATTTTCTTTTTAAAAATGACTCTCTCTGGTAGTTATTCTCAAACATTTGGGGTGCAAGCAATATACACTGCTCTAGTGCTAAGAGTTGGCATTGGACTGCCATCTACAAGGTCAGTGGTTCAAACCTACCAGTTGCTCCTCAGAAATCCTTTATTGGTTGATATGAATTAGATTCCAATTTTTATTCCATTAATTCCTGGTGCCTTGTTCTTTGCCAAATTCTTCTATGCATTTTGGACTTCTTCCTTCAGTGTCATTGGTTCTTGATCTTATGCTACCTTTTGAAATGGTTGAACATCAACGATTTCCTTTGGTACAGTGAGTGTGATTCTTTCCATCTTCTCTTGATGCTTTCTGCATCATTCAATAATTTGCCCAGAGAGGCCTTCAATAATGAAAGTCGAGGCTTGAATTTTTCTTCAGTTCCCACACCTTGAGAAATGCTGAGCGTGTTCTTCCCTTTTTGGTTTTCTGATTCCAGATCTTTGCATATTTTGTTGTAATCTCTTACTTTGTCTTCTCGAGCTGACCTTTGAAATTTTCTGTTCAGCGTTTGCACATCCTCATTTCTTCCACTGGAGAGCAAGTTTCAGTGTTCCTTCTGACATCCATCTTGATCTTTTCCTTCATTCTTGTCTTCTCAATGAATTTTTGCTTTCTTCATGTATGATGTTCTTGATGTCATCCCACAACTCTTCTGGTCTTCGGTCTTTAGTGTTCAATGTATCAAATCTGTTCTTCAGATGATCTCTAAATTCAGGTGGGATATATTCAAGGTCATATTTTGTCTCTCGTGGACTTGTTTTCATTTTCTTCAGCTTCAATTTGAATTTGCATAGGAGTAATTGATGGTCTGTTCCACAATCTGCTCCTGGCCTTGTTTTGACTGACGATATGAAGTTTTTCCATCGTCTCTTTCTGCAGATGTAGTCAATTTGATTTCTGTGTATTCCATATGGTGAAGTCCATGTGTATAATCGTCTCTTATGCTGTCTAAAGAAGGTATTTGAAATAAACAAAACATTGGATTTACAGAATTCTATCATGCATTCTCCAGTATCATTTTTATTACCAAGGCCATATTTTCCAACTACTGATTCTTCCTCTTTGTTCCCAACCTTTGTATTCCAATCACCAGTAATGATCAATACATTTTTATTGCATGCTTGATCAACTTCAGATTGTAGAAGGTGGTAGAATTCTTATATTTCATCCTCACTGGCTTTAGTGGTTGGTGCATAAATTTGAATAATAGTGATATTAACTGGACTTCCCTGTAGATGCATGGATATTATCCTATCACAGACAGTGTTGTACCTTATGACAGATCTGGACAAGTTCTTTTTGACAATGAATGCAACACGCAACACCATTCCTCTTCATTCCCAGCATAATAAACCATGTGATTGTCAGATTCATAATGGCCAATAACAATCCACTTCAGCTCACAAATGCCTAAGATATCGGTGTTTATGAATTTTATTTTATTTTTGACAATTCCCAATTTTCCTAGATTCATACTTTGTACATTCCATGTTCTGATTATTAATACATTTTTACAGTTGTTTCTCTTCATTTTGAGTTGTGCCCCATCAGCAAAGTAAGGTCCTGAGGGCTTTATTCCCACAGACTTAACTCCATTCGTGTCATCACAGTCACTCTACTTTGAGGAGGCAGCTCTTCCCCAGTTGCATTTTGAGTGCCTTCCAACCTGATGGGCTCATTTCCAGCACTATATCTAACAGTGTTTTTCTGCTATTCATAAGGTTTTCAGTGACTAAATATTCGGAAGTAGTTCATCACTCCTTCTTCCTAGTCTGTCTTCATTTGGAAGCTCATCTGAAACTTGTCCACCATGGGTGACCCTGCTGGTATTTAAAATACTAGTGGAATAGCTTCCAGAATCACAGCAACTCACAAGCCACCACATTATGACAAACTGACAGACAAGTGGTGGTCTTTCAAGAAATCTATCAAGAAAGTAAGGCAGCACTGGAGGCACTCACTCATCTATGTCAAGAAATTTGGAAGACAACTATCTGGACAACTGATTAGAGGAGAACCGTATTTGTGCCCATTCCAAAGAGACGTGACCCAATGGAGTGCGGAAATCATCGGGCAATATTTTGATATCCCATGCGAGTAAAGTTTTACCAAATGTAAATACAGAAATGGCTGCAAGCATTGACAGGCAACTTCCAGATGTTAAAGCTGGATTCAGAAGGGGATGTGGAACAAAGGATATCATTGCTGATGTCTGATGGATCTTGGCTGAAAGCAAATAATACCAGAAAGATATTTACCTGTGCCTTATTGACTACACAAAGGCTTTCGATTATGTGAATCATAACAAGCTATGGACAACATTGAGAAGTATGAGTATTCCAGAACACTTAATTGTGCTCATGAGGAATCTGTACATGGACCAAGAGGCAGTTCTTTGAACAGAACATGGGAACACTGGTTCAACATACTTATATAACCTGTATGCTGAGCAAATCCAAGAAGCTGGGTTATATGAAGAAAAATGTGACATCAGGATTGCAGGAAGACTCATTAATAAGTTGTGATATGCAGATGATACAACCTTGCTTGCTGAAAGTGAAGAGGACTTAAGATATTTACTGATGAAGATCAAACAGCACAGCCTTTGGTATGGATTGCATCCCAATGTTAAGAAAATAAAAATTCTCACCACTGGACCAGTAAGCAACATTCTTATCAATGGAGAAAAGACTGAAATTGTCAAGGACTTCATTCTTCTTGGGTCAACCATCAACACTCATGGAAGCAGCAGTCATGAAATCAAATGATGTATTGCATTAGGCAAATCTGCTGCACAAGACCTTTTTAAAGTCTTGAAGAGCAAAGACGTCAGCTTGAGGACTAAAGTGCGCCTGACCCAAGCCATGGTATTTTCAATAACTTCATATGCATGTGAAAGCTGGACAGTGAATAAGGAAGACCGTAGAAAACTGATGCTTTTGAGTTATGGTGTTGGAAGAGATTATTGAAAGTGCATGGGCTGCCAAAAGAATAAACAGATTTGTGTTGGAAGAAGTGCAGCCAGAGTATTCCTTGGAGGCCAGGATGGCCAAACTTCATCTCTCATACTTCAGACATATTGTCAGGAGCGATCAGTCACTGGAGAAGGATATCATGTTTGGTAAGGTGGAGGGTCAGACAAAAAGAGGAAGACCTCCAGTGAGAAGGATTTGCAAAGTGACAGCAGTAATGGGTTCAAGCATGGCAACAATTGTGAGGTTGGCCGAGGACCAGGCAGTGTTTCGTTCTGTTGTGCATAGGGTTGCTATGAATCGGTACTGACTCGATGGCACCTAACAGCAACAACATGAATTAGAACCAACTTAACAGTACTTAACAACAACAGTGGAAGGAGTCTGGAAAGGGGAGAAAATGAAAACCATTCTCTTCCTGATTAGAATATACCTCTGTGGAAGAAAGCAGGAGAAGCAGAATGGGGGTTTACCTCAAAAACACTAGACTGGAAGGCTTCCCTTAGTTGACCCCCTTTACTCCCTTAGTATACACTGCTCACAAGGTCTGTAGAGAATTAACAAATTAACTTGGGGTGATTTGTATCTGTTTAGCAATAAAATGTGATTCAGCATAAAGATAGTTCAGTTGAGTAAAGAAAACAGTAATACTTTGTGATCAATGTACAATTAAAACAAATTTCCCATTAATTACTTTGACCTTTATAATTTTCTCCACATAAGCCCATTAAAGAAGTTTATTCTCAACTACTATATAATGTAATTCACTTTCTTTCAGTGATGAGCATAAACAATAAGTACATTAAAAAAGGATTAACCTTTAAAGTGTTCTTCAAAGGGCAGAACCATGTAGAGCTATGGACAACAAATTAGGACCAGAAATAACAAAATGCTTAAAAGTTAATGATGAGACCTCTGGTAAACACGGAGCAGAAAATTCATGCCTTTAGGAGCCTCTTCTGTTTAAAATATGTTGGGAACTAGAGACAAAAATAAAATAAAAAACCCTAAAGAAGATAGGGTGGCTCCAAAATTAAGATGACTATTTCTGTGGACTAGAAATGGGCTTAAATCACAAAGAAGTGATGCATGCTTCCAGATTCAGAAAACCAACCCTGACTGCTGGGTGTTCTGCTCCTTCAGGAAAAAAGAATCTAGAATGTCTTTCCTGGAGGAATCCTTGCACCTTTGCTTCTAACTGGAAGGTTGGCAGTTCGAACCCACCAGCTGCTCTGTGGGAGAAAGATGTGGCAGTTTGCTTCTGTAAATATTACAGCCTTTGAAACCTATGGGGCTATAGAGTTGCTATAAATCAGAATAGACTCAACAGATGCAGGATTAAGATAGGACAACCTGAGTCAGGTTAACTCAGTCAAGCTCTAGGTTGAGTTCATGAAAGGGGGCTGAGAAAAAAAATAAAACATATAGATTCAAAACTATGTCTAGAGCATCAGCTTTATAAAAAGTTTGACCCAAGGGAGGTGAAATGGACCAAGACATGCCTCAGAACCACCCACTAGCTTGGGGACAGCATATGTGATATCTCCATGATCACCACTGGTAAGGAACGTGAAACAACCGAATAAAAGTGTTGTAAAATCTGTAGGTCAGATGAAAGCCATCACAAAACCTCTAGACAACAAACAGTGAGTCTAGGGGGAGACAAAATAACATAACAAAAAGTTCATTTCAAACATCCTACTCAAACCAACATTCTGAAGCATATGAAAAAATATAACCCTGGAAATGTCAACAAAATCAACAAGAGGTAAACAATTTCAAATTAAATTAATTTTATGGGAGAATTACATTAACAGCTTTTCAAAATTATGCTTAAGATGCTGAAAGAAATGTTTGCCTAGAAAGACTTAACAAAATGGACTCAACAAGAAGTAAAAAAGTTGAAGGTATAAACAACCATTAAGAAATTACATTGAAAATCATAAAGTACCTGCCTTCCTTCTTTCAATCATCATACATACATACAAAGTAAAACCCAAACACAAAATGTTTTACGGGTGAGTTTTACCAAACTTCAAGTAATACATAATCCTCAAACTAAGGCAATTTATTGATCAAAAGTATTGCCCTGAAACCAAAACAAGAGAAAGATAGTATGTTAAAATAAAGTTTAGACTAACCTTATTTATGAACATATTGTGAAAAATACTATACAAATTATTAAACATGATGGAATATCTTTCTCTAACTTCAATAGATAAAATTAAGAAACAGATAATAAAGGCTAAAAGTGACTATATAATTTCATCTATATATGTGATCCTATCTATTATAATGTAGCATTTTAAGGTAAATTCATTATTGCTGAAAAAGGAAATTAAAAAAAAACAACTATGTTTAGTTCAAAATATAAAATACAATTTTTTTATTCCCTATGAATAATTGAACTCTACAACAATTCTGATGATATTCACAGAAAGTTCTATAGATTCAGTACAGAAGGAGCCCTGGTAGTGGTGGTGGTGATGTGCTGTGGAGTCGGTTCCGACTCATAGTGACCCTGTACAGGGTTTCCGAGGCTGTAAATCTTCATGGGAGCAGAAAGCCTCATCTTTCTCCCACGGAACAGCTGCTAGTTTCGAACTGCTGACTCTGAGGTTAGCAGCCTGAATCGTAACCACTACGCTACCAGAGCTCCTTAGCGTCGTGGATCATGAGCTGGGCTGCTAATTGAAGGTCAGAGGTTCAAATTTACCAATTGCTCCACAAAAGAAAGATGAGGTTTTCTGCTCCCGTTAAGGTTTACAGCCTTAGAAACCCTACACAGGGTCACTATGGGTGGGACCCGACTCACTGGTACACCACCACCATGTTATAGAAAGATTACAGAATCGTGCTAAGCAGACATGAGCACACCGATTTGCTTCCTCCTTCTGCTTCTCTACCCATATCTATGACGCCAAATAATGCTGGGCCTGCAGCATCACATTTGACTTATTCTTTTACCTGTATGTCATCACACTGTCAAAGAAATATCTGAGAACTTGAAAAGCCCAAACAATAAGACTACATTTCATTTAGGAACCCTGGTGGCACAGTGGTTAAAGCATCCACTACTAACCACAAAGTTGGCTGTTGGAACCCACTTGTTGCTCCATGAAAGAAGTGGCATTCTGTTTCCGTAAAGATGTACAGCCATGGGAATGCTTTGGGGCAGGGTTGCTTTGTCCTAATGGGTCGCTAGGAATTGGAATCAACTCCCTGGGAGAGGGTTTGGGTTTGATGTGTCATTTGCACCACAAAGGAACCTTGAAGCAGTATTGCCTGCCCTGCGCACAGGCTTCTCCTTAGGGAAACGGACCTGGGGAAATCTCTCTGCAGAGTTGGTAGGGCTCCTGCCATGTATATGATGTGAAACCAGCTTGCTATAAAGGCTACAAATCATTATACCAAAAACTAGCTCTCAAGTCAAAGAAACATGGATATTCACCGTGGCAAAAAAACCAACTTCTGACTACAATGCCAACACAAAAAGGATGGGGTGTGAAGGGAGAAGGATCTTCTGTGGCCTCTGGAGTTCATCTTGGTTCTTTCTCGACCCTGCTCTATAACTATCGTTGTTAAGTGCCACTGAGTTGGTTCTGATTCATAGTGACCCTGCATAGAATTTCCAAGGAGTAGCTGGTAGGGTTGAATTGCAGACCTGGTGGTTCACAGTCCAGTGCTGACCTTACAGTTCTAGCCACACCAGGAGGCGCTGCTCTATAATTCAGTCTTTAAAATTGGTTGTTGACCTTGGAACAACAGGGCTCTGTGATACAGGGATCAAGGCACAGTCTGAATGGATAAAAGAGGGAAAACAATGTTAAAATGCTTCACTGTCTTATGAATACTGGTTTCCCTTGCCTGCTATTATAAAATAAACACTTGAGTGGGATAGAAAGGAATATCAGGAAACAGGATTACAGAAAGCTTATAAACCCGTTTTCAGCCTATAACTGATTGGAATACCTAAAAGGGGTTCTAGAACTTGCCCAGTGAAATAGGTTTCTTGCAGAGCCTTTGTAGTGTATAGGACTTTAGGTGGAATCCTAACCCCCATCCAGAACCTTCTGAGGTGGAAACATTCCAATTTCAAAGTACAAGCAGACCAGCCTGGAGCATACAGAGGAACAGAAGATACTTCTTGAAAGAAAGTATCCAAAACAAATTCCAAAACAGGAAAAATCCAAAACAAAAATGGCAGTCTGCTTGGTTACAAGATCAAGCAAGTTGTTCATTGGGAAGCCATCAAGACAAGCAATCAAGTCCCTTCAGGACAAACTCCCCTCTAAAACTGAAACCCAAAGGGAACACATGAGCATGCAAGTAAGCTTATTGGAGACCACGTTGGTCTTCTGGTGAGTAGAAAGGCGACAATGAAAATATAGGCTGAGTTCAACCAAGTTCCATAGATTCCCACTGACCTGGAGATGGTTGGTCCAAAGTGTGGTGACACCTGGAGACTCCTGAGCCCAAGGAAAAGGACATTGCCACCAGAGGGCTAGAGCTAAGAGTGAATTATCCAGCTAATATGAAGTGAGGGGAGATGCACAAGAATACCCAAACTTGTAGATAGTACCCATTTGACCTAGCCTTGATAGCTTGATGATCAGAACTTGACTAAATGAAAATTTAAAAAAAAAAAAAAAATTGATAAAGGAAACAAGTGTAAATTGCTACAATTAGATGAACTTGACCTATACTTATGGATATAGTAGCTCAAAATACCAACTGAGAGGGAAGGAGTCTTCACATCAAGTGTCAATCCTATTCCCTCTGTACACAGGGTTGATGGGGATGGGCAACTTAGACACTGGCTACCTAAAATGGGAGGCTATAAAGGCACTAAGTGACTGGCTTACAAATTTTCAACAGGGAGTTTAATTTCAGAGTGTGCGAGGGAAGGTAGATCCTGAATGGTTTTCATCTTGTCTAGATGGGTCTGGTGAAAGAAGATGGGGTAAAATTCTTTTGATTCAATAGTGAGTAATTGTTGCCATGACTAATTGCGACCAACACAACTGTAAAGGTAGAAGTTTTATAACAAAAAGGAGGGAGTAGTTAATCTTACAGTCCTGAAACAGAAGACCCTAGGGCCATTAAGGGAGAAGAGCATTTGCAGAATGTAGGACCCTATCCATAGAAGCAGCGACACCAGAGATGTTGGCAGAGATGAGAATATGGAGAGAGAGGGAGCAGCTGAGACTCTAGACTCACGGGAAGCGAGGGATTGGGTGCTGGTGGCCAGGAGGCAGGCTTGGAAAATGTGCCCTTTGGTTGTTTAAATGATTATATATTCCTAAGTGTTTTTGTGTACATCCCCTCACAAAAATAAAACTGAGGGAACATATGCAAATAGTGCTAAATGATAATGCACGGAGATTATAATCAGTGCAATGAAGCGATGAGTGTGAAACCGATGTTCTCCCATGTAAACTTTCGCTCAGTTCACAATAATAACTTAAAAAAAAAAAAAAGTTGATTGTTGTTGTTAGCTACTATTGAGTTGGTCCCCATCTCATGGTAACCCCATGCACAATGGGGTCTGATCATTGTGATCTATAGAATATTCATTGGTTGAATTCTTGGAAGCAGATTTCCAGGCCTTTCTTCCTATTCTAGACTCCTGATGTGGTGCTGTAGGATCAGCACTGGACAGCAATCCACAAAGTCAACGGTTCAAACCCACCAGCTGCTCCTTGGAAACTCTATTTAGGGTTGTTATGAGTAGGAACCAACTCAATGGCACATATTAACAACTTCCTAGTCTGTTGACTAGTTACTATCAGTTAAAATGAAGATTCTACACCTACCATCCCATATTGTCTTGGTATGCTAAATTGTTATTACCTAAATGAATCTGTGTTCCCCCTACTGGGTCTCTTGGAAGACTCCTCCTGGAGATGTAAGAAACTATAGTACTTAAAAGTTATGTGTATGTGTATCTGTTCTTAGTAAAATATATTTGGGAAATGCTGTGCTAGTATATCCCGCTCTATAGAAACCAACTTAAATTGTTGATTTACCCAGCATTTACCAAGTGTTTCATTTCATCCATATATTTATCAGTTCCACAAGCATGTTTCAAACTATTATTTATCAGAGGCTACATGGCATGCTGAGGAGAGAGAAATGAATTTGACAGATAAACCCTTTGTGATCCTGAGTTTACCTTCTAGTGGGAGGATAGGTGATGAACAATGACACATGCTATGATAAAACAAAATCAAATGGTGTGGGTGGTCTGTCTTGAGTGGTCACAAAAGAGCCTCTCCAAGAAGATAAAGCTGAAATAGAGACTTGAATGAGAAGAGCTGACACATGAAGGCTCAAGTCTTTCTTCACAACTAACTTGCTGGCATTCAGGAGAGTAGTAAACCAGGAAGCCCCAATGGGAAGTACTTTAGGTATGAGATATAGTGATTTCATTTGAATTTGGGAATCATAAATAAGCATGATAATTTAAGAAACTAGAGAAATAATTATACGCTGACAAACAGATCCATCGAAAATGCTGATAATTACTTTTCTCAAATTGTGAAATGCTGAAGAAATAGATCTAGAAGTCCCAAGAAAGATTCAACATTGCTGTTAAAAAGCGATTTTCTAGAATTATGTTTCTAAACATAGGCAGTCATCAAATAATTTTGTCTTGGGATAGAAGTCGTACCAGTATCAGATTGTCATTGAAGTCCTACGGAAGAGAACCAAACAGATAATGGCTTTAAGGATCTATCTTCCAAAGAAGATTAGGGAAGCGACAAATGATGAAGAGGAATCAAAAGGAAGGAGAGTTGAGTAGCCAAGGACTATAAGTAGAGACATAGCTTTTCACCAAGTTTATTGGAAGGCCTATGATACCGGTGGCATCATTCCATCAGCTGAGTGCAAGGATTCTGCAATGCCGGAAGTGAGCAGCCCCTGCACCTGGAAGTCACGTGACCTGATTACACTCCACAGCATTGCTAGTAATGGACAGAAAATAAAGTTAGCAATATCTGAACACAAACTAATGGTGTGGGGACCTCCCTCAAGAAGAGAAGGCAGTTTCCAGGGCAAGAGAAAAACAGGTTTAGGAAGAATTCACACTGGAAAATGAAATGGGGGGCAGTGCACAAATTCAAGAAGTTTGTAAGTTTTTTTAGTTGTTGTTGTTGTTGTTGTTAAGTACTGTGGAGTCGGTTCTGACTCATAGTGACCCTGCACAGGGTTTCCGAGGCTGTAAATCTTTACGGGAGCAGAACGCCTCATCTTTCTCCCGTGGAACCGCTGGTAGTTTCAAACGGCTGACCTTGCGGTTTGCAGCCCGATTCGTAACCACTACGCTACCAGAGCAAGGAATGCATTATCACACACTCTTTACATATCATATTGTTGTTGTTGTTGTGAAGTGCTGTCAAGTCGGTTCCGACCCATAGCGACCCTGTACATATCATATTACAGTAGCGTATATTCTAGAAATCTAACCCAAAAAGAGCCCACTGCCATTGAGTCCATTTTACCCAGTGACCCTACAGGACAGAAAACTACCCCATAGGGTTTCCAAGGGTATTACCTTGCCTGAAGTAGACTCATAAGTCTTTTTCCTTCAGAATGCCTGGTGGGTTCGAACTGCTAATCTTTTTATTGTTGGGTGAGGAATTTAACCACTGAGCCACCAGGGGTCCATTGAAATATATGTAAATTCCTCCCAACTTCAAAGTTAACTTGAAAGAAGCACTAAATTGTATGACCCTGAGCCTGTAAATCTTTACAGGAGCAGAAAATCTCATCTTTCTTCCGCGGAACAGCTGGTAGTTTCGAACTGCTGACCGTGCGGTTCACAGCCCGATTCGCAACCACTACGTGACCAGAGCTCCTTTCTTTCCCTGACCTCTGATTTTTGGGACCTAAACCTGCAAAAGTCTCAGGTATATCACCTGACTTCTATTAGCTAACAGAGGTCTCCAGCCTGCCACTCAATCCATACATTTGAGATTTGCCAGCGCCCACAATTACATAATTCATTTTCTTGAGTTATATCTTTCTACATATATTTATATATACATTTTCTTGGAGTTTTTTTTCCCAGAGAACCCAGACTAAGATATTCCTGAGCCCTTTCATTCACAAGGGGCTGACACTGGACATGTGTTATTAGTTAAATTGTGTCCCTGCAAAGATACATTGAAGGAGCCTCTGAAATGCATAAGACTATAGGTAAAAGCGTGAACCACATCCAGATCTCCAGAGATGGGAAATTCCCACTTGAAAGGACGAGCAAACCAGCCTGGAGCAGCTAGAAGAACAGAAGATACTTCTTGAAAGAAAGACCTACAGGAAAAATACAAAACAATAGAGGCAGATGGACTGTTACTACAAGAACAAAGAAGTTGCTTGCCCAGGAAACATCAAGACAAGTGGTCAGGTCCCCTCAGTGCAAACCCCCTTCCAAGAATAAGACTCAAAGGGAATACACGCTCTGTTTGGTGACCACGCTCATCACCGATAAGGGGAAGTGAGGGAAAAACAGCAATGAAGTGGCAAGCTAAGCCCTACAATGTGGAGAGTGAAGTGTTCAGCTGATAAAAAGAGAGGGCATATGCACAAGAACACCCACACTTGCAGATAATACCCACTTGACCTGGCTTCAATGACTGGATGATCAGAGCTCAACCAAAAGAAGAAATAAGAGGGAACAAAAAGAGTAATCTGATACAATTTGATGAACTTGACCTACACCTATGGATACAGTAACTCAAAAGAGGGAACAAAGCCTTACAGCAAGAATCATTGCCAACCCCTCCACACACAGAGTAGACAGGGATGGGCAACTTGGACATTGGCTACCCTAAAAGGGTGGTGGGGGGTGGGGAGGGCTACAAAGGCAAGAAGTGACTGGTTTACAAGCTTTCAAAAGGGAACCTAGAGCCAGGGGGCCGGGAGGAAGGCAGAATCTCCAGTGAGTACTATCCTAGGCGAAGCTGATGAAATGAAATGCAGATGGGTCTCTTGTGACACAATAGTGAATAATTGTTATCAGGACTGATTGTGAGTGTCAGAAATGTAAAGGTAGATGTTTTATAGCAAGGAAGGGAGTGATTAACTTTCCAGTCTAGAATCGGAAGTCCCTAGGACCATCAACAGAGAAAAGCTGAGAGCGGGACCCTACCCAGAGTAGCAGCGATGCCTGAGATGGAGGCAGAGACAATGATGTGGAGAGATGGAGCAGCTGTGGACTTTAGATCCAAAGAGGGAGAGCGACTGTGTGCTGACGACTGGGGGATGGGGGAGTAGTGTAGAGGGCAGGCTTGCAAGGTATACCCTTTGGTTGGTTGATGATGCACCGAGGAGAATGGAACCATGGCAATGAAATGATATATGATAGAATGAATGTAAAACTAATATTCTCCCATGTAAACTATCATATAATTCACAATAAAACATTGAAAAAAAAAAAAAAGACTTAATCCCTGGTAGTCGTGAAAGTGAACTAATTTGAAAACAGCATCTTTGTAGATGTAATTTGTTAGCATGAGGTCATACTGGAATGGAGTGGCTCCTAACCCAATATGACTGGTATCCTTATAAAAGAGGAGACAGAGGAGGAAATGGCCATGCAAAGAAGAAGACAGAGGCTGGAGATTTGCACCACAAGCCAAGGAACATCTAGAGCTACCAGAAGTGGGAAGAGCCAAGGAAGGATCCTCCTTTGGAAGCTTGGGAGGGAACATAGTCCTGCAGACAACTTCATCTCAGATTTCTAGCTTCCAGAATTGTGAAAAGATCAATTTCTGTTTAAGCCACCCAGCTTGTGGTATTTTGTTATGGCAGCACCAATAAAATAATACAACATAGGAAACATACACTTCTCCGTTAGCTTTAAGATAGCCAATGATACATATTCTAATTATTCTCATAAAACACCTGGATTTTGCACTGAAAACAACTTCTATACCCCAATAAGAGAATCACAAACACTGGGGTGGAAATGAGTCACTTAGCCTAAAGCAACTGCTAAAACTGAAGGGGAATTTTCTAGACCCTGTAGGAAGTACAACCATTAAAAGAGGAATTTGAGGTATTTCCCCATTACCCATGCCACTGGAAGAATTTTCAAAGCTGAAAAGAGTAAATACTCAAACACTAACCTTTTAGAAGCACCACTGTTTAAAAAGACTCCACTGGCAAGCTGCTCAAATATGCTAAAACAATGAGCAACTTGACATTTTTCAAACAAATATTTTAAAACACAGGTCCACATGTGCACTGGAAATTCACGCCATTTGTTCAACAATAATAGTCTTAGTCTCGATTCATATCCACTCTCATACATTGGAGTATATTTGCTGATTTCATTAAACCTTCAAAAGGTTACAGCTCGTTGACATATGGAAAACTCCGCACCTTGAAAAGAGAGAATATTACAATAGTCCTTAAAAAACAAAAAAGGAAAATTCCTCATGAAGGATGTTTTTGCCTTTAAGTGCCATAGAGTCAATTCAGACTCATAGTGACCCTGTATAGAGCTTCCAGGAATCCTGGTGTGGCACAGTAGGATAAGTACTGGACAGCTAATCACAAGGTAACTAGTTCAAACCCATCAGCAGCTCCTTGAGAAACTCTATAAGAGGTCACTATGAGTCAGAATTGACTCAATGGCATATAACAATGACATAGGGTTTCTAAAGGTGGGTTTGAACTGCATCAGCATAGTTTTATTAGTGGTTACCAAGAGTGCACAGAAAGGAGGGGGCAAGGAAGACAAAATGCATAGGGGACACTGCACTGAGCTTCTAGTAAGAGTGATGGAAAATGTGAGAATGGCTAAGGGTGATGACTGAAAAACAGATGGTTATAATTAATTCCATCAAATTGTGCATATGAAGACTATGGACATAGAAAATGCTTCTCTACGTATCTTCTTACCACACACACAAAACATCAGAATACTCCCATGGAAGGAATGATGTAAAATAGTCCTCTATGCTTTACTGTTGTGGTAGTGGTGGTGGTTAGGTGCTCTTGAGTCAATTCTGACCCATAGTGACCCTATGCACAAAAGAATGAAACACTGCCCAGTCCTGCACCAATCTCACAATCATTGTTACACTTGAGCCCATTGTGACTGCCACTGTGCAAATCCATCTCACTGGGGGGGGGGGTCTCCCTCCTTTTGCTGACCCTCCACTTTACCAATCATGATGTCCTTCTCCAGGGACTGGTCCAGCCTGATAATATACCCAGAGTATGAGAGACAAAGTCTGATTGTCTTAGTTTCTAAGGAGTATTCTAGTTGTACTTCATCCAACACAAATTTGTTTATTTTTCTGACAGTCCATTGTACTTTGAATATTGTTCTCCAACACCTTAACTCTCAAATGCAAGAAATCTTCTACAGTCTTCTTTATTCATTATCCAACTTTCACATGCATATGAGGCTATTGAAAATATCATGACTTGGGTCAGGCACACCTTAGTCCTCAAATTGACATATTTGCTCTTGAACACTTTAAAGAGGTCTTATATAGAAGATTTGCCAAACATAACATATCATTTGATTTCTCAACTGATGCTTCCATGAGTGTTGATGGTGGATCCAAGAAAAATGAAGTATTTGACAATCTCAATCTTTTCTCCATTTATCTTAATGTTATTTATTGGTCCAGTTGTGTGTGATGAGTTTTGTTTTCTTTACTTTGAGGTGCAACCCATACTGAAGACTGTAGTCTTGGATCTTCATTAGTAAATAATTTAAGTCCTCTTTGCTTTCAGTAAGCAAGGTTGTGTCATCTGCATATCACAGGTTGTTAATGAATCTTCCTTCAATCTTGATGCTACATTCTTCTTCATATTTCAGCTTCTCAGATTATTTGCTCAGCATCAGAATGAATAAGTATGGTGAAAGAATACAAATGTGATGCATGCCTTTCCTGATTTTAAACTATTCAGTGTCCCCTTGTTATGCTCAAACAACTTGTCTTTGTACAAGTTCCTCATGAGTACAATTAAGCATTCCAGAATCCTCATTCTCCACAATGTTGTTCATAGCTTGTTATGATCCACACAGACAAAAACCTTTGCATAGTCAATAAAGCACAGGTAAAAAATCTCTCTGGTATGCTCTGCTTTCAACCAAGATCCATCTGACATCAGCAATGATATCTCTCTCTCCACATCCTCATCCAAATTTGGCTTGAACTTCTGGCAGCTTCCTGTCTGTCTATCATACTATAGTGGCTTACATGTTGCTGTAATGTTGGAAGATATTTCCTCAATATTTTGAATGCCGTCAGGGTCACCCATGGTGGACAGGTTTCAGTTGAGCTTCCAGATTAATACAGAGAAGGAAGAAGGAGAGGCCAACTATATTTAGCTATGGAAAACCATATGAATAGCATTAGAACACTGTCAGATAGCGTTAGAATATTAACTATTGAAACATTATGAATAGCACTAATATATATATATATATATAATATATATATATATATGTATACATAGTGCTGGAAGATGAGCCTCTCAGGTTAGAAATCACTCAAAATATGACTGGGCAAGAGCTGCCTCCTCAGAATAGAGCTGACTGTAATGGCGATAATGGAATGAACCCTTTGGGACCTTCATTTGCTGATGTGGAACAACTCAAAATGAGGAGACACAGCTGCAAATATCCATTAATAATCAGAATCTGGAATGTAGGAAATCTAGAAGGTGCCAAGAATAAAATGGAATGCATAAACATCAATAACCTAGGTATCAGTGAGCTGAAGTAGACTGGTACTGGCATTTTGTATCTGACAGTAAAATAGTTCACTATGCCAGGAATGACAAATTGAAGAGGAATGGCATTGCATTCATCATCAAAAAGAACATTTCAAGATCTGTCATGAAGTATAATGCTTGCCGTATACTGTGATAGGCTAATACCCATACACCTATAAGGAAGACCAGTTAGTACCATTATTATTCAAATTTATGCACCAACCAGTAATGCCAGTAATACTGAAACTGAAGAAGTCTACTGATCTGTTCAGTGTGAAATTGTACTGATAATTACTGGCAATTGGAATGCAAAAGTTGGAAACAAAGAGGGAAGATCAGTAGTTGTAAAATATGGCCTTGGTTATAGAAATGATGCTGGATATTGTATGATAGAAATTTGCAAGACCAATGACTTCTTCACCTTTTGAAAACAACATAAATGATGACTATATACATGGACCAGCAGATGGAATACACAGAAATTAAATTGACTACAACTGTGGAAAGAAACAACGAAAAAGTTCCATATCATTAGTTAAAACAAGGCAGACTGTGGAACAGACTATCAATTGCTAAGATGCAAGCTCAGGCTGAAGTGGAGGAAAATTAAAACAAGTACACGAGAATCAAAATACTACCTTGAACATATCCCACCTGAATTTAGAGATCATCTCAAGCACAGATTTAATGCAAATCTGTGATGACAAAACACCAGAAGAGTTGTGGGATGACATCAAGAACATCATACAGGAAGAAAGCAAAAGGTCATTAAGAAGACAAGAAAGGGAAAAGACCCAAATGGATGTCAGAAAAGACTCTGAAACTTCCTCTCCACAAGAGATGTTAAAGCAAATGGAAAAAAAGAGGAGGTAAAAGGGCTGAACAATTTCAAAGGGCAGCTCAAAAGGACAAAGTCAAATATTATAATGAAATATGCAAAGATCTGGAGTTAGAAAACCAAAATGGAAGAACGTGCTCAGCATTTTTTAATTTGAAAGAATTGAGGGAAACAATTCAACCCTTGAGTTATAACACTGAAGGATTCTATGAGCAAAATATTGAATGATGCAGAAAGCAAAAGTAAACTGAAGTAAACACAGTCATTGTACCAAAAAGAAATGGTCGATGTTCAACAATTTTATGAGGTAGCACATGATCAAGAGCCAATGGTAATGAAGGAAGAAGTCCAAAGTGCCCTGAAGGCATTGGCAAAGAACAAGGTTCCAGACACTGATGGAATACAAATGGAAAACTTTCAACAAACTGATGTGGTACTGGAAGCACTCACTCATCTATGGCGAGAAATTTGGAAGAAAACTACCCGGCCAACTGATTGGAAGAAATCCCTATTTGTGCTCACTCCAAACTGAAGTGACCTAATGGAATGCAGAAATCATTGGACAAAATCATTAATATCACATGCAGATACAATTTCGTTATCACTTATTATTTCAAATTTTATTTTCTCAGGATATACCTACAAGAAGACAAGCAAGTGGACATGAACAAACTTGGTACCAAGCTAACATGAGAGACGCCTCAGTAGCTCCATGGAATTCTAAGAAGTGATTCTTTAGGGAGCCCTGCAGAGCTACAAGTCGGACATCCAGAGTCATAGGCCACAGAACTAGGCATCAACAAAAATGAGACTGTCTTTACCCTCAACAATTTGACAGCAGAAGCATTTTGATCCTATTCGGTGAGAAGCAATGTCAATTTTCTCCCTGACTTTTTCACTGCAGAACACTAAAAAAATCCTCAAGGGGATCTGCCATGACTAACAGAAAGGCTGTGTGATTCCAGAGAGAATGAGGCCAGCCTTTAAATATGCCTTAGAAAACTACTTGGTTCAGGAAAAAAATTTTTAGACCATGCCAGAAACATATATGATCATCAATATGGGTTAAATTAGGGTCTTCCATAATCGTGACAGTAATTTCTGCAATAAGATCTTTAACAGCTACTAATGTACAAAACCCTCCAGCCTAAAAGGTTTAGTGACACAAAGGACTATTACATTGTCGAATTCTGAGTGACAATAAAAGTCTTGGAATTAACCCCAATATGCATTAGAGGCTACAGCTACTGTGCCTTAAAATATTTAATGATAAAAGTATTTAAAAAAAAAAAAAGTTATACTATTTCTCATATTTCTTACAAGTAATCATGTCCCATAATATCCTTCATATGTTTATTTCCTTTCCCTTTTGACAGTGGACTTTTTCAATGGTTTCATTTTTACTTCTGCATTTAAACAGCCATACTGAGGAGATGGGGCTACTATTTTCTAGCTGTGAATCATTATACAAGTTACTTAACTTTACTGTGCCTTTGTTTCTTGTCTCTAAAAGGAGGGTTCAAATAGGACAAGAGGATACTGCATGGTTCAAAATTGAAAAGCGCACGCAGCACCATTTTATCGTTTTCCCCCCTCTTATTCAATCTGTAACAAATAACCCAAGAAGCTGGATTATATGCCAAAAACAGCACTATCTTATGATATGCAGATGACACAATTTTGCTTGCAAAAAATGAGGACAACTTAAAGCAGTTATAGATGAAGGCCAAAGACTACAGTCTTCAGTATGGATTATACCAGACACAAAAATGAAAATCCCCACAACTGGACTATTATAATAAATGGAGAAGAAGTTAAAGTTTTTAAGGATTTCATTCTACTTAGATTTAAAAAAAAAAAAAAAAATCAATGTTCATGGAAGAAAACAGCATCCAAGAAATCAAATGACATACTGGGTTAGATAAACCTGCTCCAAAAGACCTCTTTAAAGTTTTAAAAAGCAAAGATGTCAGTTTGATGATTACAGTATATTAGAGTCTTTTCAATCTCTTATATGCACGTGAAAACTGAAGAGTGAAAAGGGAATTTAGAAGAATTGAACTACCATGAAAAATTTTGAAGCTATAGTGGACTACCTGAAGAACACACAAATCAAGTCTTAAAACAAATACAAATGATTGTCCCTTAGAAGCAAGGATGGAGAGACTGTTGTTGTAGGTGCCATCACATCAGTACTGACTCATAATTATCCTATGCACAGCAGAATGAATTCCTGCCCCGTCCTGTGCCAACCTCACAATCGTTGCTACATTTGAGCCCATCTCTGCTGCCACTGTGCCAATCCATCTTGTTAGGAGTCTTCCTTTTTTTCTCTGACCCTCCATTTTACCAAACATGATATCCGTCTCCAGGGACTGGTCCCTCCTGACAATATGTCTGAAATGTGAGAGATGAAGTCTGGCCATCCTGACTTACAGGGAGCATTGTGGCTGTACTTCTTTCAACACAGAATGGTTTGTTCTTTTGGCAGTCCATGGTACTTTTAAATGTTCTCCTCCAACACCATAACTCAGTCAGTTCTTCTACAGTCTTCCTTATCCACTGTTCAACTTTTGTAAGCATATGAAGTTACTAAAAATACCATGGCTTGTGTAAGTCACACCACAGTATTCAAACTGACATCTTTGCTCTTCAACATTAATAGGTCTTGAGCAACAGTTTTGCCTAATGCAATACAGTGTTTGATTTCTTAACGGCTGCTTCTATCAGTGTAGATGGTTGATCTGAGCAGAGTGAAGTCTTTGACAACTTTAATCTTTGTTCCATATATATGGATGTTGTTTATTGGTCCAGTGGTGAGGGTTTTTGTTTTCTTCACATCGAGGTGCTGTGGTCTTTAATTTTCATCAGCAAGTATTTTAGGTCCTCTTCGCTTTCACCAAGCAAGATTGTATTATCTGCATATTACAGGTTGTTCATGAATCTTCCATCAACCCTGATGCCAAATTTTTCTTCATATAATCCAGCTTCTTGTATTATGTGCTCAGCATACAGACTGAATAAATATAGTGAAAGAATACAACTCTGGCGCACACCTTTCCTAATTTTAAACCATTCGGTGTTTCCTTGTTGTTGGTCCAGGTCCAGATTCTTCATGAGCACAATGAAGTGTTCTGGACTACTCATACCTCGCAATTTTGTCCACAGCGTGTCATGATCCACACAATCGAGAGCCTTTGCGTAGTCAATAAAGCACAGGTCAACATCTTTCTGGTATTCTCTTCTTTCAGCCAAGATCCATCTGATCCTTTATTTGGACACGCCGTCAGGAAAAACTAATAGCTACAAAAGCACATGTTTAGTAAAATAGAGGCCCAGTGAAAACAAAGAATCTTTAATAAGAGGGACTGACACAGTAGTCCCAACAGTGCACTCAAACATACTAATAATACAACACAGAACAATTAACTGAATGTTCACTGAAACCATGACCCTAAACCTCTAAACTACATTCCATGAGGTTTTTGGTGGTACATAGCAGCCTCAGCAGCTACCTCTTCCCTCTACCCCCACTTAAAAAAAAAACTATTGTTGTTGTTGTTAAGTCATGTCGAGTCGGTTCCAACTCATAGAGACCCTGTATAAAGTTTCCAAGGAGCAGCACATGGGTTTAAACTGCCAAATTTGTGGTTCAAAATGTGGTCCAGTGCTTATCCTACAGGGACACACCAAGACTCCTCCTTTTTCAAAACATCTTGTTGTAAATATATGCGCCACAAGACTGTTCCCTATTTGATTTTTCACAGGTGTACAAACTTATTGACAGTAATTACAATTGGCTGTACCACCTTCTCCTTAATCAATGATAGTTCCATCACCATTAACTCCCTTCTTCTCTCTCCCTATCACTCCTGTTTTTGTTATTATTAAATTCTGTGGTGTCAGTTCTGACTCATAGATACCCTGTATATGGTTTCCAAGAAGCAACTGGTGGGTTTGAACTACTAACTTTGTGATTTGCAGTCCAGTTTGGTCCCTATACATCTGCCTCTTCTTTGGCATAATAACATAGTGCTTCTGTTCTACTTCTTAGTTATTTGTGTAGGTCCTGGAATCTTTAAAACTTGCAAGTGACCATCCAAGCCACAACAATTGATCATGATTCACCTGGAGCAAGAAAGGAAGACTGAGAGTCAGCAACAGGGGAAAGAAAAGAAATGAGTGGCTAAACTTTGTCAGGAAACATAAAAGAATTGGATGGTGCTGAGCTACAATTATTTAACATTTTGACAAAAGATTTTATAGCAGAATCCTGATCAAAAAGAGGAACATACAGAACAGAATTTCAAATTCTGATGGATTCCAGACTTTCTGGAGCCATTAGGGCTGGATGAACTCCTACTACCTGT
Organism: Chrysochloris asiatica; assembly: GCF_000296735.1. NCBI lineage: Eukaryota > Metazoa > Chordata > Mammalia > Afrosoricida > Chrysochloridae > Chrysochloris > Chrysochloris asiatica. Next base: position 4,683,523 of record NW_006408549.1, read on the forward strand.
TGCCTTCAGATAAGCCCCTTGTATATGGGATCAAAGTGATAACAACAATTTCAAAGATTATACAGAAACCTTGGGGGCAGGGGGTTTCCACTAATGGAGGAGGAACAACTCAGAGAAGGAGCGAGCAAATGGTAGCACAATTAGAAGACTATAATCAATGTCACTGAACTATTCATGGAGAAATAGTGGAATTGGTATGTTTGCTGTGTATATGCCCAACAACAAGAAGAAGACAATATTCTAAATGAGAAAAAAAAAAAAAAGTGTCTTCAGGATGGAGCAACATTTCATGAGTTGGAGATGTCTGGAAGGCAACTATTAATGACAACTAACAATAATAAGGAGCTCTGGTAGCACAGTGGTTACGAATTGGGCTGGGAACCGCAAGGTCAGCAGTTTGAAACTACCAGCTGCTCCACGGGAGAAAGATGAGGCTTTCTCCTCCTGTAAAGATTTACAGCCTCGGAAACCCTGTTCAGGGTCGTTATGAGTCGGAACCAACTCGACTGTACTTTACAACAACAACAATAATAATTACAGTGATAGATGTTAAGGATTAGCTGAGTTCTATACACACGCACATGTTTACCAATCAGGCTATGAACCTTAAGGTCAACAGTTCAAAACTACCAGCTATTCCACGGGAGAAAGATTAGGCTTTCTGCTCTGTAAAGATTTATAACCCCGGAAACCCTGTACAGGGTCACTATGAGTCGGAACTGGCCCCACGGCACAGAACCACCACCACCACACACTGGGATACGCACAGAATATAGAACAAGGCCTTACCCATAGTAAACCAAAACCTGAAATGAACCCACAGCCCTTGTGTTGATTCTAACTCAGAAGAGCTCTATATAAAGTTTCCCAGACTACAACTCTTTATGGGAATGGACAGCCTCATCTTTCTCCCACAGAGTGACTGGCGGGTTTGAATTCCCTACCTTTTGGTTCGAAACTACCAGCTGCTCCGCGGGAGAAAGATGAGGCTTTCTACTCCCGTAAGGAGTTACACCCTCGGAAACCCTGTACAGGGTCGCTATGGGTCGGAACCGACTCGACGGCACGTAACAACAACAACAACAACAACAAGCTTTTGGTTAGCAGCCCAACGCCTGCGCTACAGTACCATCAGGGCTCCTTTACCCATAGCAAACAATAATACATGATTTTTATTATTTCAGTTGCCTATAAAAATAGTACAAAAATAAATCCTGCCAGGATAGATGAGGGACCCTAAAATTTTTGATAATTTACAAGGGTAAGTCAAAAAGTCTTGCTATAAATCACAAAAGCTTGTATTAAAGAAAGGTATCAAAATATGAAGCTATTGTTTCTTGACATATCCTTCACATAGATCTATACAATTCTACGTGTTTCCATCTCTCTAATCCTTCACCAAGGCATTTTTTATTTACACCACATCAAGACAGCAGTTCGAGCACCCACATAGGACTCAAATCATTTTCCTTTTCTTTGGTATATGGAATAAAAAGAAATCAGGGCTGTTAGGTGTATGAGTAAGCTTCCAAATAAAATTATCAAAGGACAGTCCTTACTACCCTTGAATAATGAATAGGTACATTGTTGTGATGAAAAAAAAAAATCCTGGGTGTAACTTCCTTGGCCTTTCACTCACAAATGCAACTTTCAGTTTTCTGAAAACTTCTTATTTTAAGTCCTATGATGGCCCTTTGTCCTTCAAAAAAATATTTCAATATTATTACCCCTTGGGAATCCCAAAAAAACAGTCACCATAACCTTCTGAACTGACCTCTATGCCTTGAATTTAACTAGCACCACAGAACCCCTTAGAAGTCACTGTTTTGATCAAAACTCCACTCCCCCCACTTCTTAAAAGACCATATCCAGATCAGTCATGAGGTACAATGCTGTATGTGACAGGATACTATCCATGCACCTACAGGGAAGCCCAGTTAATACCACTATTATTCAAATTTATGCACCAACCACTAAAGCCAGTAAGGATGAAATGTAAGAATTCTGCCAACTTCTTCAATCTGAAATTGATCAAATATGCCATCAAGATGTGCTGATGATTAGTGGTGATTGGAATGCAAGGTTGGGAGCAAAGAGGAAGGATCAGTTAATTGGAAAATATGGCCTCGGTGATAGAAATGGTGCTGGAGAACACATGATAGAATTCTGTAAAACCAGTGATTTGTTCATTTCAAATATCTTCTTTAGACAGCATACGAGATGACTATACACATGGATCTCACCAGATGGAATACACAGAAATCAAGGCCAGGGACAGACAGTGAACAGACCAATTAATCATATGCAAATTCAAACTGAAGCTGAAGAAAATGAAAACAAGTTCACGAGAGACAAAATATGACCTTGAATATATCCCACCTTAATTTAGAGATCATCTGAAGAACAGACCGAAGACCAGAAGAATTGTGGATGACATCAAGAACATCATACATGAAGAAAGCAAAAAGTCATTGAGAAGACAAGAAATAAGGAAAAGGTCAAAATGGATGTCAGAAGAGACACTGAAACTTGCTCTCCAGCACAGAGACGCTAAAGCAAATAGATGAAATGAGGAGGTCCAGGAGCGGAACAGAAAATTTCAAAGGTCAGCTCGAGAAGAAAAAGCAAAATATTACAACAAAATAAGCAAAAATCTGGAATCAGAAAAACAAAAAGGAAGAACACACTCAGCATTTCTCAAGCTGGGGGCACTGAAGAAAAATTCAAGCCTCAACTTTCATTATTGAAAAATTCTCTGGGCAATTTATTGAATGATGTAGAAAGCATCAAGAGAAGATGGAAGGAATGCACAGAGTCACTGTACCAAAAGGAAATGGTTAATGTTCAACCATTTCAAGAGGTACCATAGGATCAAGAGCCAATACTTAGGGAGGAAGTCCAAGGTGCACTGAAGGAACTGGCAAAGCACAAGTCACCAGGAACTGATGGAATAAAAATTGAAATCTTTCAAGAAAGTGAGGCAGCACAGGAGGCACTCACACATCTCTGCCAAGAAATTTGGAATACAACTATCTGGCTGACTGATTGGAAGAGATCCATATTTGTGCCCATTCCAAAGACAGGTGACCCAACGAAATGCGGAAATCATCGGACAATCTCTTTGCTATCCCATGCGAGTAAAGTTTTGCTAAAGGTAATACAGAAACGGCTACAATCATACACTGACAGAGAACTTCCAGAGGTTCAAGCTGGATTCAGACGAGGCCATAGAATGAGGGATATCATTGCTGATGTTCGATGGATCTTCAGACAGAGAATATCAGAAAGATGTTTACCTGTGCTTTATTGACTACACAAAGGCTTTCGATTTTGTGGATCATGACAAGCTACGGACAACATTGCAAAGTATGAATATTCCAGAACTCTTCATTGTGCTCATGAAGAATCTGTACCTGGAAGAAGCAGTTGTTAGAACAGAACATCATAACACTAAATGGTTTAAAGTTAGAAGGGTTCTATTCTTTGACCATACTTATTCAACCTGTATGCTGAGCAAATAATCCAAGAAGCTGGGTTCTATGAAGAAAAACGTGGCATCGGGATTGGATGAAGACTCATTAACAACCTGTGATAGGCAGATGATACAACCTTGCTTGCTGAAAGTGAAGAAGACTTAAAATATTTATTGATGAAGAGCACAGCCTTTGGTATGGATTACATCTCAATGTCAAGAAAACAAAAATCCAATAAGCAACATGCTTATCAACAGAGAAAAGACTGAAGCTGTCAAGGACTTCATTCTTCGTGGATCAACTATCAACACTCACGGAAGCAGCAGTCAAGAAATCAAATGATGTATTGCATTAGGCAAATCATCTGCACAGACCTTTTTAAAGTGTTGAAAAGCAAAGATGTCAGCTTGAGAACTAAGGTGCACCTGACCCAAGCCATGGTATTTTCAATAACCTCATATGCTTGCGAAAGCTGGACAGTGAATAAGGAAGACCATAGAAAAATTGATACTTTTGTGTTACCGTGTTGGAGGAGAATACTGTCACTGCCATGGGCTGCCAAAAGAACCAATAGATCCGTTTTGGAAGAAGTACAGCCAGAGTGCTTCTTGGAGGCCAAGATGGTCAAACTTTGTCTCTCATACTTCAAACATACTGTTAGGCAGGACCAGTCACTGGAGAAGGATATCATGTTTGATAAGGTGGAGGGTCAGAGAAAAAGAGGAAGACCCCCCAACGAGATGGATTGGCCAAGAGGCAGCATCAATGGACTCAAGCGTGGGAATAGTAATAAGGTTGGCCCAGGATCGGGCAGTGTTTTGTTCTGCTGTGCATAAGGTCGCTATGAGTCGGTACCAACTCGATGACTCCTAACAACAACAACAATGAGATTCACTGGAGTACTGGTGTGGCGCTGTGGGTTAATGTGCCAGACTGCAAAGCCATTTGAACGGCAAGGTTGGCGGTTCAAGCTCACCAGCTGCTCTTTGGAAACCCTATATAGGGTCGTTATTGGGTTGGAACTGAGTTGATGGCACTTACAAACAACAGTGAGACCCACCAGCCATTCCTTGAAATCCTAAACAAGGTCCCTATGAGTTGGAACAAACTCAATGGCACTAACAACAGCAAAAACAATGAGACTAAGACAAGTGTATGACTGAGAACTTTTCTACAGCCATCCACTGATTGCAGAGACATGTGTAAACACCTTTTATTTGGAACAACTCTATACATGTATGAATTGGAACCCTGATAGCAATCTTTTTGACTTAGGAACTTCCAGTTCTCCTACCTAAAATAGCCTCTTTTACTTTACACTGAGGAGCTAAGGGGTTTTTGAAAGGAAGATCTAGTAGGTTTGGAAGATTAGCTTCTGACTTCAGCTTTCTATCATTTAAATCATTGGTCATCACATGGATCCGGTGAGAACTTTCTAGAAAACCAGATCTCCAGTAAATAAGGAACCTCAAGTCCACTCAGAGTTCAACCAAGTTACATAAAGTACTTTACAGGAATTCCTGCCTCTAGGGCTGGCATTCCAAGTCATATTCAGATTCAGTTCCTGAAGCAGAGGCAGAGCATCAAAGGGAAGACCTGGCAAAAAGCACTAAGATGGTGTTTCTCCAAGCGTGGTCTTCTGACTGCCAGTATTAGAATCAGCTGGGACATCTGTACACGTTCAGATTCTTGGACCCACCTAGAACTACAGAAAAAGAACTTGAGTCTCAGAAATCTACAGTTTTTAGCAAGCTCCCAGATCACTCTATACCTGTTGTACCTGTTGACATTGAAAAACATCTCCCAGAATTTCAGCTCTGGTTGTGGAATCAATCTATGCTGTTAATGATGGATCTTGTGCATCAGCTGGAGGAGCCACGGGCTGTTGGAGATCTAGATCACCTCTCCAACAGTCCAAAGGTCCCCATCACTTGCTTGGAGCTTGGTGCTCCATCTCAGCCTCTAATGGAGAATTCAACTCTGCAAATCATGCTAGGATCAAAGGAAGTAACTGGACAGATTTGGTCACCCTGAGATCTTGGCTCCAAGAATACAGCATCTGGCAAGAGTGTCAAATTCCCAATTTTAAAACAACCATCCGGATTTGGACTAAGATATAAGATAGTACGGTTTTCTAAAAACCAACTCAGTCCTCTGTCTTATAGAGTGCGAAAAGGAACTAGATTATAGCAAAATGTGTCTAATATTTGGCTTTTGTAGTCTACTTGTGAAATCAAGTTAAGCAGTCTTTGGAAGGACAAGATTCTACTAACAGGCATATATTGTTTCTCTAAATTATGGTGGCTTTGAACCACCAACCTCTCGGTTAGCAGTCCAGGGCTTATCCTACATCATGACTCCCTCTTAATTAGACATTGTGAAATAAGTTCATTTTCTCCAGAGAAAAGGAAAAGGATGGGATAATAAAGTTTTTTTTTTTTTTTGCACATATGTCATCATTAAAGAAATCCAGAGTTTCAGTGGTAAACATCGTCTTCTTTCAACATCGCCAACCGTCCTTCTCTCCTTTTATCAGTCCAGTTTTGTTGGATTTCTATATTTAAACAATAAAAATGATCATATTTGATCTACAGGCATGAGAAGAGGATCTAAAGATGTGATCATGGTGCTTATATGCGGTGAGGCCACAGAATGTTACAAATGCTCAGTTTTAGAATCAGGTTCTGTGTGTGATGTCTGCAGCAGTGCAAGGGAAACCTCATCTCTGACAGGAATTGAAGGGGAGACATGGAGAGGTGGGACAAATTCCCCAGGGTCCCCCAGCTTGGAAACCTTAAGTCCAGAGCTTCATAGATGCTCAACAGCAACCCATTACTACTAATAGCAACCACATTGTCTGGTATTAAGTCACACTGCTGTGCTTTGGATAGATGCCTACAGAGAAAGACTCTTTACAGAGTGTGAACTGGGGCAATAACAGGCAGCTGAAAAATCTGAATCTGATTTACATGCAAGCCAGCCAGGACCAAAGATTAAAAGAAACTTGGGATCCAGGAGGAGTTTATGGCTAAGCACTAAGTTGCTTACCAAAAGGTTGGGTGATCGAACCCACCAGTTTCTCCATGAGTGAAAAACACCTGGTGATCTGTTCCCATAAAGATTACAGCCTAAGAAACACTATGGAGAAGTTCTATACTGTCTTGTAGATAGATGTGAGTTAGAATCAGCTTGAGTGCACACTGCTACAAGAAGTCCAGGCAAATTCAACTGAGCTCTGGAATGCAAATAAAGTTTACAAATGAGAATGGCATCAGGTTATAATAGTAAGAGTGCAAGGCCAGCACAAGTTCAGCCAATCCCAGCAGCTTGTTAAAAGCAGCTCTCCCTGCCCCCCAGTGTATCTGCCTCCTGAATTCAAAGTTACATAACCTACCAGCAGAACCACCACCGCACTCCATCCATTACCGGAAATCCATCCAGCTAATTACCAAGCGCCAGACAGGCTTCTATGGGAGAGGGCTGAGAGCAATTTTGTTAGTCCCTCTGTTTCATTAATGTGAATTTCTCAGCTTTTCTAGGTCAGAGAAACATCGGGTGATTACAAGCTCTTATTTGTATGGAAGGGGAAAAAACGCAAGGTTGGCTTATTGTAAGGGATTGATGCCAGTTCTCAAGATTTGAGGAGTAGAGACAGCTTGAAAGAATGCAAAAGTTTGTTTCATTTTAAGTAAAATAAACTGATTCGTTGTTGTTGTTCTTAGGTGCCATCGAGTCGGTACCAACTCATAGTGACTCTATGCACAACAGAACGAAACACTGCCTGATCCTAAGCCAACCTGACAACTGTTGCCATACTGGAGTCCATCGATGCTGCCATATTGCCAATCCATCTCGCTGGGGGTTTTCCTCTTTTTCTCTGACCCTCCACCCTACCAAACATGATATCCTTCTCCAGTGACTGCTCCCTCCTGACAATATCTGAAGTATAAGAGACAAACTTTGGCCATCCTGGCCTCCAAGGAATACTCTGGCTGCACTTTGTCCTACACAGATCTGTTGGTTCTTTTGGTAGCCCATGACACTGTCAATAATCTTCTCCAACACCATAACTCAAAAGCATCAGTTCTTCTATGGTCTTCCTTATTCTCTGTCCAGTTTTTGCATGCATACGCGGTTATTGAAAATACCATGGCTTGGGTCAGGTGCACTTTAGTCATCAAGCTGACGTCTTTGTTCTTCAACACTTTAAAAACGTCTTGTGCAGCAGATTTGCCTAATGCAATACATCGTTTGATTTATTGACTGCTACTTCCATGAGTGTTGATATTTGACCTAAGAAGAATGAAGTCCTTGATAGCTTCAATCTTTTTTCCATTGATAAGAAAGTTGTTTATTGGTCCAGTGGTGAGGATTTTTGTTTTCTTTACATTGAGATGCAATCCATATCGAAGGCTGTGCTCTTTGATCTTCATCAGTAAATGTTTTAAGTTCTGGTTGTTGTTGTTGTTAGGTCCCATCGAGTCGCTACCGACTCATAGCGACCTAATGCACAGCAGAATGAAACACTGACCGATCCTGGGCCAACCTCATCAATGCTACCACTTTACCAGTCCATCTCATTGGGGGTCTTCCTCTTTTTCTCTGACCCTCCACCTTACCAAACATGATATCCTTCTCCAGTGACTGGACCCTCCTGACAATATGTCTGAAGTATGAGAGACGAAGTTTGGTCATAATGCTTTAAATCTCCTGAAGAAATCAACCAAGAAGTCATATAAAGTGTTCTGTGTATTAAATTATAAAAGACAACTCATTAAAATAATAATAAAATGGACTAATTGAGGGGAATTCAATTCCATGGAGCTCCTATGCATAAGAACATAGAAGAACTGAAAATATCCATCCATCCATTCATTCATTCAGAGAACATGGAGCAAAACTTAATCCATCCTAGGAACCGAGGTGGAACTTCCTATAAAAAGGTCAAGTTCCCTCCTCTGTACTCCAGAAGGCACCTGAACTTTCTGCATCATCTCATTTAAAGCTTTTTATTGTTGGCTTCTGGCTCATGGTGACCCCATGTACAGCGGAAGGATATATGGCCCAGTCCTGTATCAGCCTCATGATGGGTTGCGAATCAGATGATTGTGACCTATGGGGTTTTCATTGGCTCATCTTTGGAAATAGATCACCAGTCCTTTCTTCCTAGTCTGTTTCAGTCTAGAAACCCCACTGAAATCTGGTCACCATCATAGCAACCCAAAAGCCTCCATCAGCAAGGGTGGTGGCTGAGCATGAGGTCCCTTGGCCAGAAATAAAGCCTTGTTGTTGTTAAGTGCCACTGAGTAACTTACAACTCATCGTGACCTTGTGTAGGGTTTCTGAGGAGGGGCTGATAGATTTAAACCACCCACAGTGGTTAGCAGTCCAGTGCTTATCGTACAGTGCCACACCTAGACTCTAGAAATCAAACCTGTATCTCCCATATGTAGTTGTTGTTGCTGTTAAGTGTCATCAAGTCAGTTCCAGCTTATAGGGACCCTGTATAGGGGTTCCAAGAAGTGAATGGTGAGTTTGAACTGCCAATCTGTAGTTCAAACCAATCTTGCGGTCCAGTGCTTTATCTTCCCTACACAAGGCAAGAATTTTATTAATGAACCGCAACTGCCCTTTCATGTATAAACTGTTGTTGTTATTGCTAAATGCTGTCAAGTTGGTTTCAACTCACAGCGACACCATATAGAGTTTTATAGGTACAGCTAGTGTAGTTCAAATCAACAGTGCTTATCATATGGTACTGCACCAGACTCCATGGTAAGAATTCATTTATCTTCCTCACCAGATTTTTGAAGACAGTGAAAGAATGCATAAAAGAAAGAAAGATACAAGAGAGGGATGGAAGAATAGAGGAAAGGAGAGAGAGCCAATTCTTCTGAAAGAACTCACAATCTAGTTTTCTGTGAATGTCAAGGTGGCCTGAAGTTTGGTGATAGGGGGCCATGGAACCTTGTTTAGCTTTCTCTTTCCTCCATATAAACCAACCACACCCTTCAGCTTTTATGCACCATAATTTGCGTGAGAAGTCCTATTAAAATCACATTTATTTTACAATTGAAAAGAATTTAAAGACCCATTTGGTAGATTTGCTTTCAATGTATTAACTAACTCTAAATATATTTAAAATATGCCAGTCTGTGGATGATATAAACTTCAAGGGACAAACGAGGTAGATAAAATAGGGCAGAAAAGGAGAATCAATTTTTTTATAGAGAAAAATTAATTTTTCTAAAGGAAAACCAGGCTAAAATATTTATTATGATAACAGAGCCAGACTCTCATTAAGCTTGCATTTGGCATTCCTGAAAAGAATATTAATGGCCAAAAAAAATTAATAATAATAAGATGTCTGAAAATACTAAGTGTTGGGGAGAACAAGAAACACCAGACCCTTACGTACTTCTGGTGGGAATGTAACTTGGCACAAACCCATTGAAAACAATTTGGCATTACCTAGCAAAGTCGAATATGTGTAAACTCCACAAACCAGAAAATTCCACTCCTAGGTCTATGTCCTAGAGTGAGTCTTGTACATACACGTCAAGAGACATAGACAACAATGTTCATAAGCAGCACCGTTCATGACAGCAAAACTGGAGACATCCCCAAAGTCCATCTGCAGTAGAACAGGGAGGTAGGTGGTAGCATATTTACACAATGGAGTATTGTATGCTGTGAAAATTATGGGCACACAGCTCCACACAGAAAATGAGTGCTACATTAAAAAAACAAAAAAAGAAGGTACAGAAGTCTATATACTTTGATGCATTCATTCATTGACTCTTGAAAATCTAGTGGAGAAGATAAATGCATTATTCATATGTAGCTTATAAATAAGAAGTCCTGGTAGCGTAGTGGTTTATGAGCTGGGCTGCTAACCACAAGGTCAATAGTCCGAACCTACCAATCGCTCCACAGGAGAAAGATGAGGCTTTGTGCTCCTGTAAAGATTTACAGCTTCAGGAAACCTCTACAGGTTTGCTATGAGTCAGAATTGACTCCAAGGTACACAACAATCAGTCACCACCAGCAGCTTATATAAATGGAGCCCTGGTGACATAGTGGGTTATGCATTGGGTTGATAACCACAAGGTCAGAAGTTCAAATTCACTATTCAATTCTTGGGAGAAAGATGAGGTTTTGCTCCCATAAAGATTTCAACCTAGGAAACCCTGTACAGTATTGCAATGAGTTGTAACTGATTTCATGGCACACAACCAGCAATCAGCATCAGCTTGTAAATGAGGGCGTGGTAGAGTTTCATTGGTAAAATTCTTGCATTGTATGTGGGATACCAAGATTTGATTCCTGGAGCCCTGGTGTGGCACTGTAGGAATAACACAGGACTACTAACCAAAAGGTTGGCAGTTCAAACCCACCAGTGTCTCCTTAGAAACCCTATACACGGTCTATGATTCAGAGCTAACTCAGTGGCACTTAGCAACAACAACAGGCTTGATTCCTGGAGTCCTGTGTGATACTTTAGGATAAGCACTAGACTGGTAGCCAAAAGGTTGGCAGTTCAAGCCCACCAGTATCTCTTAGAAACCCTATTCAGGTTCACTGTGAGTTGGAACCTAACTGACGGCGTACAACAACAGCAGCAATATTTAGTTAAAATATCAGTTTTATAAAGCTTTTTAAAAAAGCAAAGCTGTCTGTTTTTAAAGATATATA
>NW_006408549.1:4694790-4724281 GCF_000296735.1 Chrysochloris asiatica
AAAATGAGAGGATGATAAACACAAAAAAATCAGGCTAGCTTTTATAGTGTGATAGGACACAGGTATAGGTGAGGAACCCAATGTATAACCAATGGTAATGAGAGGTGAATTTACAGATAATCATTTTATTATTGTTGTTGTTGTTGAGGGCCATCGAGTTGGTTCAGACCCACTGAGACCCTGTATAGGGTTTCGAGGAGTGAATGGTGAGCTTGAACTGCTTAACTTGTGGTTGAAACCAACTTTGAAGTCCAGCACATTAACCCGCAGCGCCATTACATAATGGTGCATATCCTATTATATGTATCAACCACTGCATATATGTTGTTGTTGTTGTTGTCAGGTGCCATCGACATATACATATTTTAAAAACAAAATTCTGATGTATCATCTGATAAAATATTGCATGGCCATTCAAATAAATGCATTAGGCTAACATGTACTGATATGGAGAGGTCTCAAGACAAATTATTAGGTTAAAAAATCAAGTCTTACTCATAGAAAGAGAAAGGCTGTGTGCCTGCAACCAGGAAGCAGGCTTGCAGAATGTGCCCTTTTGTTGTTTAAATGATTATATATTCCTGAGTGTTTTTGTATACATCCAACAAAAAAAACACCAGAGGGACTAGAAGGAAATACTGATGAATGATGATACACGGAGGGGATTGCAATCATTGCAATGAAATGATAAGTGTAAAACCAATATTCTTCCATGTAAACTATCACTCAATTCACAATTTCAAAAAAAAATCACATCATAGAAAAATATAATTCCATTTTTGTAACAATAAGCATAAAAACAAAACCACACAAAACTATATGATATGCACAGGTTTGTACTGGATACCTTCCGTTTGCCCCTCCACCACTCTCTGTCCTAGGAGGCTGATCTGTATGGACTGCATCAATGGGCTCTCAAGCTTCCTGTTGGGTTTGGTCAATGGGAGTTTTGCAGAAAAGTGGAATATGGAAACAGGAAGTGAGGAGAAAGATCAGTGTGTTAATTTCTACCTACTTTTGTGGTCCCTAAGTACTGGCTGTATCCCTGCATAAAAGTGTCCATCCATGGGCCCTTTCTACAGCATCCTATGTCAAGTTTTCCCATTGCCCCAGGCCCCTCAGGTCTAGGAATAGTAAAGGTGACTGCTGTTACTATCCTCAAGGTACTGTGTTATCTCTGTGGTTTCCCTATGCCCTCTCCACACCTTGTAAATAGTCCTTTTATTAAACTCAACTTCAATTATCCTAATTGGAGTGTGCCATCTGTTTCCTGCTGGGATGCCAACTGATGCAATTATATGTGGAAATACAAGCATAACAAAAGGACTTAGGAAGATATATGCTAAAAGGTTGGCTGGTTGGCTATATGCAGTCAAGTGGTTCCAACTCATAGTGATCCTGTATAGGGTTTCTTTATGGGAGCAGAAAGACTCATCTTTCTCCCTTGGAGCCCCTGGTAGACTCAAACTGCTGACCTTGTGGTTAGTAGCCCAAAACATAACCCACTATACTACCAGGGCTCCTTACTAAAATGTTAGCAGTGGTTAATGCTGATGAGAGAAGCTAGAATTAGAAGAATAAAGAAAACACTAATGTTCTAGGTATTGTCTTTTTGTATTATTAATCTTACTTCTAAGGGGAAGTATTCATGTAATATCTGGGCAAAATAAAATTTTAAGAGTGCCCCAAAAGAAAAAAGTTTAAATTCACATGCTGGGTTTTTATTGTTGCTAACTGCCATTGAGTTGGTTCTGACCCATAGTGACGCTATATAGGGTTTCTGAGGAGAGACTGGTTAGTTTGAACTACCGACCTTGAGGTTCAAACTAACTTTGCAGTCCAGTGCATTAACCCACAGCATGACACCAACTGGGTAACTGAGTATAAAGAACAAGTTGGGTCCTATTTGTCCCTACACCTTGATGCCCCAGCACACAGTATGTAGCATCTACACCCTGATATACCAGCACCTGCCACAAAGTATATTATGTCCTTATAAGGACTGCAAACGCTAAGATCCTGTGATCATAGCATTTAGAAGTCAAGAATTTATCAGAAGCAAGGTAAACTTCTATGAGGTTTTGTTATAAGAAGGAAGGCATACAACCTCCTAGTTCAACAGAAGTTTCCTAGAAAGGTGACTGCATTGTTAATAAGAGATGCATGTGGCAGCTGGGCTGTCATCCTGGCTCTTAGCTGCACTGTGTCCCCATAGCTGAGGTCCCTGGCCCTCTGAAAGCTGAGCTGTGTCCTGGTCTCTGGGCATCAGAATTCTGCTCATGTAAGTGTCTCTCTAAGGTGGACAGACTTCCAATACCACTATCTCATCTCCTATCATCTGGGGTTTGGATACATCTGTGGGCCATGACCTCTATGGCAAAACCTTTGGGTACCATGCTATGTCTACAGAACTGCACTCTACCTGAGCACCTGAAGCTGGAGATGGTTACCAACAAGTGATTCACCCCAGTTTCTGTTGTTGCCATCATATTGATTTCAACTCCTAGCAATCCCATGTGTGCAGAGTAGAACTGCTCTGTGGGATTTTCCAGGCTGTGACCTTTCACACATAGATCCCCAGACTGTCTTCTGAGATACCTCTGAGCGGACACCGACCCTTGGGCTAGGAGTCCAGCACTTAACATTTGCACCACATAGCAATTCCTCATCCCAATAGGTAGACTGAATCCAAGTCCAGGCTTCTTCTATCTGACCTACTTAGTCATTGGAAACCAAATCTGGCTAACTCCTACTTGTCCTTCAAAACACAAATTAGCTGTCACTTGCTCTGAAGAGCCGTTCCAGATTCCTTAAGTTTGGATTAAGGTTTCTTCTTAAATGGTCCCTTAGGTACGATTGGGTCCACTGTTGTGGTGATGTGTCAGTCCATCTCACTGAGGTTTTCTCTAAATTTAGTGGGTTCTCTACCAAACATAATGTCTTTTTATAGTGGTTGGTTTTTCCTTATGACATACCCAAAGTAAGCATCCTCACCTCTAAAAAACATTCTGGTTGTAGTTTTCTTAATTTGTTCATTTTTTCAGCAGTCCACAGAATATTCTGTATTCTTTGCTGACACTGAATTATTCAAATGTATTAATTCTTTTTCTGTCTTCCTTTTTCACTATCCAACCATTACATGCCTCTGAAACTAATGTAAAGACCACAACTTGAGTCAGATGCACTTTAACCAACAAAGTGTCATGTTTACTTTTACAAAACTTTTGAGAGGTCTTTGTAGCAGACCTTTAAAGTCATGGAAGTGAAGAATCAACTTAAAAACAAAGTCAGTGATTCATCTTATTGAGAACCTGTTCTAGTGTGGTGCTGTAGGATCAGCATTGGACTGTGAACCACAAGGCCAGCAGTTCAAACTTGACACTGCTCCTTGTAAACCCTACACACGGTTGCTAAGAGTCAGAATCGACCGGATGGCACTTAACAATAATCTCTACCACCTGCTGTGTTAGGGACCAAACCCATTGCCATGGAGTCAATTTTGACTCACAATGACCCAGTAGAGCAGAGGAGAACTGCCCCTAGGGTTTCTGAGACTGCGAATCTTTACAGGAGCAGATAGCCTCCATTTCTTCCATGCAGCAGACAACCGTTGGGCTTAAACTGCCAACCTTATGGTTAGCAGACCACTGGTTAACCCACTAGGGTTCCTTGTGTTAGAGACCAGGGATACAAAGCAATAACAACAACAACAACAAAAACACACTGCAGGATAACCCACTGGATTGCAAGGTCAGTGTGAACTGCAAGGTTAGCAGTTCACACCCACCAGCTGCTCCTCAGAAACCTTATACAAGGTTTACTATGGGTCAGAACTGACTCAATGGCACTTAACAACAACATATGAGAATATATATATTCCCCCCTCCAAACTTCTGAAGTTTCTAAATGTTTTAAAATAGTTTACAAATACCTCGGCAATATCTTGAGGATATTTAGATATTTTTTCTAAATGCCTCAGAAGACTTAGTGAGAGTGAATTGATTCGCACTGGGTACCAACCACTATCAGGGGCCTGCACTGGTTCCTCTGTGTGGAATTATCTCAAGAAGTCTTTGCTAGACTAAGAAAAAGAACCCATGCTAAAGGGGGGTGGATTCTTTGCTGGTTGCTGGGATGTGAGATGGAAGGGAGGGGAAGGTGGAGCACAGGGAAGGGAATAGACACAGGATAGTTTGGGTGCTGGGGAGGGAGGCAGTATAGAAGAAGGGAGAGGGGAATGGAAGAACAAAGCAGATGGGAGAACAATTAGGCAGGTGTGCATGGGCTAAGTGGGACAGAGGTAAATAATGATGTATGCACAACCTTGGAACTACAGGGCTCTGGGATACAGGGATTGAGACATGGTTGGAATGGGGAAAGGGGAAGAATAATGTTAAGATGAATTCTTTGCTAAAGTAACAAAAATGATTGTTGAACACTGGCCCCCTCCATCTCTATAAAGGCTTTACAGATCCTGTGGTATTTGCAAAGCATCAGGGAAAGTGTTGGTATTCCTTTTTTAAACACAAATGAAACCATTAAGCACATAAGTCAGAAATCATACAGGGCAACATTAGGAATTAAAACAGACTTGAAAAGTCTTATGAAAAGACCTTAGGCAAAAATTACACTCAACTTGGTCTAGGAATACTGCATTAGTCCCACTCTTACTGAACACTGGCACTTTCTAATTGCCCTCACCATCCTTAAAACCTATTGCCATGGAACTGATTCAGACACGCCTCCTTATAATATGTGTCTACCTCATCCCATCCCCACACTGTTTCAGAATGTGAGAATGGAAATGTTTCATTCTTAACAAACACGCTGAGTCTTCTCCAGGCACATGAAAAGGAAAGGAAGGATATGTACAAAGTCATCATTTCCTAGCTGATGGTCACGACTTGACTTGGGCTCATAAGACAATGTTGGGGTAAGCAACGCATGGTATGAAAGAGGTAGACAAAATTGGGAAACACAGTTGGAGTAATTAATTAACATTAACTTTCAACCATCCACCTGTGGTTAACCAGGGGAAACCTTTCCATCTCAGACGGATTTCCCTGGTCACCATCTGGATAGGGTTATGAGAAGATAGTTATTTTGAACCATGGTTTTCGAGAACCTGAAAAACCCAAAATTCCAAATTTCTATCTTCTCAAACCATTTTCCATGGTACACACAATTTCCATGTTATATAAACAAAAGCATTGAAAGTCCTTCAAAGGAGGCAAATGATATCAAGACTGCAACTTATGTTACCTCAAACTGCTTAACAATTGAGGTGGGTTGCATGTGGTGTGTGTGTAGCTGTGTGCACACAGGCTCCTTAACCATCTCCCATTCCTGAGAACAAAAGACGGATTTCCTCTTGGGAGCCTGCTCTTCCTCACTCAGTTGTGGGCACCTGACCCAGGCCTGGGTAGTCACAAGTCTTACTATAGTAAAGTGGGCATAGGGTTCAAGTCTGACATCTGTCAAAACAATCTCTTAGGGTGATAAAACTATAGTAAATAAATCTGAGTGGTTAGGGTCTTTTGGACCCCATGTGCAAGCAGCTTGCCTGATAATAATGCCACACTGAGAAAATAAGAGACTTGCAAAGGTAAGGTAAATGCTGAACATCTTCTGGACACCTGGGTCCAGCCCTCCCAGAACTCTTCAGTTACATAAATGGAGGCACTGCCTTCTGTCTTAGTTATATCTAGTTCTGCCACACCAGAAATATCACAAGTGAATGGCTTTAACAAACACAAATATCTTCTCTTAGTTTGGGAAACTAGAAGGCTGAATCCAGGGTACCAGTTCCAGGGGCAGGCTTTCTTTCTCTGTCAACTCTGGGGAAGATCCTTGTCTTCTTTCAACTGCTGTGGGTGGATACCCCTCGGATAGCTCACAGGTCTTGGCATCAGTCTTCCATGGGACTAAGAGGTTCTCAGCACAGGGACCCAGAGTCCAAAGGAAATGCTGCACTCCTAGCTCTTTCTTTCTCGGTGGTAGTTAGGTCCTTTATATCTCCGCTAACTTGTTTATATCTCATTTATATCTAAAAATACACCCTCACCCTGTAGGTGATGTCCTGCCTCACTCACATCATGTTGTTGTTATTGTTGTATACTAGCCAACTGGTTCTAACTCATAGTGACCTGAATAGGGTTTCTGAGAGCGGGTTTGAACTACCGATGTTGCGGTTACCAATCCAGTGCTTATCCTACAGTACCTCATGAGGTTAGGATTCACAACACATGGGATAATTACATCAGATCACAAAAATGGAAGATAATTACATAATACTAAGAATCATGGCCTAGTCAAGTTGACATTGTTTGGGGCGAGGGCTGGGGACAGAATTCAAACCATATCACCTTCTTATTAAATCAGCAGTGGTTCTGTGGTAGTAGTCTCACCTTCTATGAGGGATACTGGATTGGATTCCTTGAAATGCACCTCATGTGCAGTAACCACCCACATGCCAGCGGAGGCTTACACATGGTTAGGAACAGATCTCGGCCGAGCGTTCAGAGTAAGAGACTAGGAAGAAAAGCCTGGCAATATATATTTCTGAATTACAATGGTCAGATTCACAGCTGATCATGAGGCTGGCACAGGACTGGGCAGCATTGGGTTGTGCTGTGCATGGGGTTGCCATGAGCCAGGGGTCACTCCATGGCGGCCAACAATGATGATGCCCTAGCTGTAGTGCATTAATTAAAATGCTTGGTGGCAAGAATCACAGGCTGCACAGAGGCAGGATACAACATAACTGGGAAATCACTAAGATCCGGCTCTGTCCATTTTTCCCCCACCTGTCCCGCCATGCGCATGTTCCTGCACTGTAAAATAAGGGGACCATGACGATGAATTCCCTCTGAGCTTTGACATACTGTGATTCTAGACATGCTTTAAGGCTGGGGAGAAGAATGAGAAAAGGGCTGCTAAAAAGGTATACTTTGCAGGCTTGTGAGGCTGGGGGCAGGTGGAAGGCTGTTTGGCTAAGCTGGCAGGAAAGGAAGGGGCGTCTGCCACCAGGAAGATGATGGCCAGGCAGATGAACTTTAGTGACTTGACAGTTTTGCCAGAACCACTCCATGGTGACTAGCAAAGAAAACAAACTTCTGAAATAAAGTGAAAATGTTCGTATTACCCATGGTCCTCCATGGACCAATAAGGAGTCCTGATGACACTATAGCATAAGCACTGGACTGCTAACCACAAGACTGGTAGTTCAAACCCACCAGCAGCTCTGTGGAAGAAAGAAGAAATTGTCTGCTCCCATTAGGATTTACATACAGCCTCAGAAACCCTACATAGGGTCACTATGAGTTAGAATCAACTCAATGGCAGTGAGATTGCTTTTTTTTTGAGTGGGGAGAGGGTTGGTTCATGGACAGAGGCTGTCCCAGAGGTGAGGAGATAAAGTAAGTGGCTGACATATTTGATGTGAGTTGATCCTTTCACACAGTGCACCTGCCTGAAATGCCCTTTCCACTTCCTGTCTAAAGCCGACCCGACCTCAGTACCCAGCCCAAGGTCCTTCTCCTCTATCAAGTCTTCCCATGTCAACCCACTCCCCAGTGATCTCTCCATTGTCCTCAATCCTAGACCATTGGTTGTGCAGTCCTGTCTCTTAGAAACTGTTGTATTCATGTATGGGCCTCTCTGCACGATAGGAGACATCAAAGGATGCCAGAGAGGATACATCTAACAGTAGTCACCTTCTCAGCGAAAAGTATGGTGAGAACCTTAGTCTACAGACTCCTCATTCAGAACTCATGTCTCCATACCCACTACTGCCTACAACGGTATTCTCTTCCTGCTCTGGTTACATTTAGACTGCATTTTCATTTCAGTCTCCCATCCCCCAACCCCACACATACTTCTTACTGAGCACCTCTCATGTGCTAGGTAGGCACTGTGACCTTCCTCAGGACCATTTCTGTCGTCATTGCAGTCAGCCTGATGTTCTCAGTTTACAGATGAGGCACAGAGAGGCTCAGTGGTGTGCTTAAGATGACAGAGCTAAGAATAGGAAGAGCTAGGACTTGAAACTAGGACAATCTAGTTGTAAAATCATTGTTTCCTTCTCTGTCATCATCACCACCACCAGTACCATGTTATCATTACTGCTATGACTTAGCAAGCATTAGGCAAATTAAATGCACTGCCTTCAATCTTCTCGACCCAACATGTGGGTATTATTTCTGTTTTATAGATGAAAACACTTTCTGAAGAAAGCCTTTGCTAATCACCTGACCCAGACTAAAATGATTTCCTTCCTAAGTGCTTCCTCTATTTCAGCATTTATCCACTGCCTTGAGAACTGCAGCTTTCTATCTCCTCCACTAAGTGAGAAGCAACTGAGGGCATGGATAATGTCTTATCAATTGTTTAGTTAGTAAATAATTATTGATTAAATAAGTACAACGTCTTTGATGATGGTACAGAACCACTTTCCATTTCACACTGGCCCTGACAGCCATTCGTTTCATGAGGCTGCACCTACTTTCAGGCAGAACAAGAACAAGATGATCTAGAGCTGCAGAGAATAGCAATATAACGGGGAAATAGTCTCCTTTTGGCTGAGGCAACATAATTGGCATTGTCACCAAATCTGGTATTTATGACATGGCTGGGACCTAATCAGAGCCAAATCAAGTCTACTTCCAAAAGACAGATGGCAAAAGACAGTAACATCTGCCATTTCTTTCAAATCACCAATTCCCGATGGCAAGAGCTTTTGGTGGTTCTTTGCAAGCATCCAGTTGTCTTCATTGGGCAATGCAGTTGTCTACAGACTGAAAGGATTGACAAAAATCTATTCTGGCAATTCTTGAAGAATTAACCAACTAGCTAGAAACCAACAATTTCTGGAGGATTGTGGGACTGCTTTTTTAGCTAAGTCTTAATTTCTTTTTGTACGCATTCAGAATTGCGGCATTAAACTTTATTCTGTGGTGCTGTGGAATAATGCACTGGACTGCAAGATTGGTTTGAACTGAAAGGTTGGTGGTTCTAGCTCACCAGCCACTCCTGGAAATCCTATGTAGGGTCACTATGAGTCGGAACCAACTCAACAACATTTAACAACAACAGCAAAGCTATTTACTTTCATGAAAGTAGGCACGAATCCAATTAGAGTTTACTGTATACCTATTTAGAATCAAGCACTCTCCCTGACGTTGGAAAGGCAATGGTGAGCAAACGGAATCTAGCATCTCAAATGACCTCTCTTAGCTGGAAGGGGCTGCTCAAGAGGCCCTCTTTGCTATTTGTCCTCACTGTGGTCAGAGTACACACTAGTTATCAGAAAAACAAACAATTCCTCTGAAAAGGGACCAAAGGGCAATGAAACCAAGAACAGGTAATTCATGATGACAGAAAAAGAAAGTTGGGGCCACACTGTAAGAGCAAGGAACTACCTAGTGAACTTTGTATAAAAAAGTGGTATTTAGAGAAACTGTGGCATTTGGTAAAGTATGGTTGATTCGTAGAGTTAAAAGGAATGAACTGGACTAGATAAATGAACATGGATTAGTCTCTTAAAATGGACTAATAATAATATTGAATAAAAATAATAAAGTTGCAAAAGGATGCGCATATTATGATACTGATTGTTTTAAAATGATAATACCAACCATCAATATATATGAAGTATATAAAAACATGACCCCTGAAGTGCTGTAGGATAAACACCGGACACCTAACTGCAAGGTCCACAGTTCAGACTCACCAACCGCTCTCTATGAGTCAGAACTGACTCAGTGGCACACAGCAACAACCAATAAAAACATGCATCTATAATAAAGGCACCAAATTATGCATGGGAATGATACGCATAAACTTCAAGAAGCGGTTTCGATGAAGAAGAAAGAGAAGAGACCAGAGAAATCTGGGCAGAACTTTAGCTATATCTGTATTGTTTTTGTTTCTTTTCTTTTTTGTTTTTTGTCCTTTTCTTTCTCCCTTACTTCATCTCCTCTTCCCACCCCCCATCCCTAGCCCCCAGCCCAGCCTTGTGTTCTTTCTTCATTGGGAGAGGAATCAGAAGAAAATGTAGCAAACTTACTATCAGTTCAATTCATGTATAATAGCTATATACATGTTTGTCTTGTTCTGTGTGTATGTGTTTAATATGTTGAAATATAGAAAAAGCAAGAAGAAATATTAGGACAACTTAGTAATTGCTACATAGACAATCTAGAATAAAAGATTTTAAGTTTCCTCCTTTGGAAGTCAGTGACTGGCTAGAGGAAACGAGTCCATGTGTTGTTGTTGTTAAGTGCCGTCGAGTCAATTCCGACCCATAGTGACCCTGTGTAGGGTTTCCGAGGAGAAGCTGGTGAGCTTGAACAGCCAACCTTGCAGTTCAAACGGCTTTACAGTCTGGCACATTAATTCACAGTGCCACATGAATAATATTATTCAAGACTAAAGGATTTCTTAGCCTCGGAATACTGTGCAAACTTGTCACCAGACCAAGATGCAATCAGATGCCTTTTTTTCTCCTAGCTCTATCACATGAGGTGCTTTTCACTTAGAGTAACTAGCTGTTCACAGAACTCCTTCTTAGAGCTGGGAGAAATAGGGTGCATGTACCTGTGTGGGCAGTGGATGTGAGAGAGGAGACCAGTAGTCCCAAAGTTGAAGACACACCAGTCACTGCCCTGCTAGTCCTGGGACTCAGCTCTGCCAAGTTATGGGATGCTTGTAGGTGCTTAAAGTAGGGCTCTAGTCAAATAAAAGGAGATCATTCAAAAGTAGGCATCTTTCCTGCTATGTCTACTCCATTACTGAAGGTCCAGTTGCAGCAGTCTGGGTGATCACACCTATATTGGGAGCAAGACAGTGAACAATCCAAGTTGATAAATGAAACAGAGACAAAGGAAGAATGGAGCTATAGTGAAAATAAACAAGCAATTAGTTACAGATACAGCTAGGCCATTCTCCAATGTCACCACAAAATTATAGGACCTAATTTTTCCCCCCAAAAAAACTGGTGGTGACGCTATGAATGGAGTGGGCATTGTCCTGCAGATCTAAAATGTCAGAGGATGAAGGCAAGGAAGGTTCTCTATCTTACCACACGGTACATGCAAATTATTCCCAGTACAATGTGTGGTTTAACGTGAAATTCCCCAAAGGATGCTATCCTCACTGCCAGACAGAGTACCTGTATAGGAAGGTGAGTTTGTGGGGATGTGATGTATACATTAGAAGCAGCCAACCAAAGAATTTCAAGTCTGAAGCAATAATTATGTAACCATCATTCTATAAGGAAGTTAGAAAGTGAAATAATTTCTTTGTTCCAAACAGCTTATGCAAAAATGAATACCATCGACATTTTAGTCTCTCCAAAAAGGTCTCAGTAGGCGGGGAAATGCATTAGTTCTCTTGATTCTTCATCGTCTAAGGAGGTTCAGTTTCTAGTCATCTGCTGGGCTAAAGGATGTATGTATCCCTCTTTGCTATGTGACTTTCTATGTATTCAATTCCTTGATCTTGGACTCATGTGAAGATGAGGGATCTTCAAAGAACATGACACTTTATTTTCATTTTTCACTTCAGTTGTCATAGAAACCCCTATGCATCTGAATATGTCTCAGGAAACCTATATTTCCCTCTTGATCTCCTAACAGTGAAGTTCAGAAGGGATAAGATTCTCATCTCTTGGTTCCTGACTGTTCCAGCTGGAGGTGTTTCTTGAACCTCACCCCAAGCTTTGACGTGAACACAACTCTCTTCAAGTTCTCAGCACACAGAAAGCCTGTTTTCAAGGCACAGCAAGATACTCGAAGATATGGATCTACTGAATTCTCTATCCATATTTTTCAGTACATGTTTTCAGTTAGAAGCAAAAATGAAGAATTTTATCCCAAAGTATAGCTTATTTGGAGTCCTGGTGTGGTGCTGTAAGATAAGCACTGGACTGTTAACCACAAGGTCAGTGGTTCAAATTTACCAGCCACTCCTTGGAAATCCTATACAGGGTTGCTATGAGTTGAAACCAATTCATCAGCACTTAATAACAACAACACAGATAGTTCCTTTGAATGCTTATATGCATATTCCTGAAAATTAGAGAATTTAGCAAAAGTACATTTCCAGCCCAAATTCCTGTGTAAGAACTGATACAGGTAAAAGTAAGCATGTTTCAGAGAGGCAGTCAGAACTGGTGATACACCATGCTTTGGATATGCTGGAAAGAAACCCTCTAAGACTATGTACATGGATTTCTGAAACCAAACCCAAGGAGAGTAGCAGGAGCTGCACCTGAGCTTTTAGTGCTCCTGCCTGGGGAGTAAGAAAGTTGTGCTTGGTAAGCCAAGATAAAGCCAGGAAGATGAGAGCTGTTGTTCAATCTCATAAAGCCTGTGAATAACCACATACCTAATTTCTTTACTGTCAAACCCAAACAAAATTCCTAAACCCACTGCCTTTGAGTTGATTCTGACTCATAATGACCCTAAAGGAAGCAGCAGGATAGAATAGCCCCATAGGCTTTCCAAAACTGCAAGATTTACTGGGCGCCCTCGTGGCACAGAAGTTAAGTGCTCCGTTGCTAACCAAAAGGATCTTCAGTTTGAACCCACCAACCGCTCCACAGGAGAAAGATGAGGTAGACTGATTCCATAAAGACTGTTAAGTGCTGTTGAGTCAGTTCCGACCCATGGCTACCCTCTATAGGGCATCCAAGGAGTGGCTGGTGAGCTTGAATCACTGACCCTGTGCTTCAAACTGCCCTTGTAGACCACCCACAGCACCAGACCAGGACTCCTCCATAAGACTTGCTGTTTTGTTGTTAAGTGTCTACAGCCTTGGAAACACTATGGGACAGTTCTACTCTCTCCTGTAGGGTTTCTAGGAGTCAGAATCGACTTTATGGTTTGGTTGGAATCTCTGCAGAAGCAGTCTGTCACATTTTTCTCCGGAGGAGCAGCTGGTGGGTTTAAACGAATGACCTTTTAGTTAGCGGCTGAGTACTTAACCACTGTACCATCTGGGCTCCTTGAAAGTATGTTGTTGCTGTGAAGTGCTGTCGAGTGGTTCCCACCCATAGCAACCCTGTATAGGGTTTCTGAAGAGCAACTGGTGAGTTTGAACTGCCAACCTTGCTGTTCAAACCGATTTTGCAGTCCAATGCATTAACCCACAGAGCCACACCAGGACCTCTAACATTGCTAAGAACACATATCCAATCAGAGCAAATCTTAATCTTTCAGTATTCCTTTAACTAATACAATAAGGAGCTCTGGTAGCATAGTGGTTACGAATTGGGCTGCTAATCTCACAGTCAGCAGTTCGAAACTACCAGTTGTTCTGCAGGGGAAAGATGAGGCTTTCTGCTCCTGTAAAGATTTACAGCCTTGGAAACCCTGAACAGGGTCCCTATGAGTCTGAATGGACTTCATAGCACATAAAAACAACTAATACAATGACTGCACCAGCTCACCAAGATGTACATAATGCTTTCACATGCTGATAAAATGGAATGCTGCACATTTGATTCCTTTGTATTAGAAAGTTCTCCCTAGAATTTTAGTTCCCTCCTCCAGTGTCTGCACCCCAATAACCTGGGAATTTAAACTATCACTCATTTAAGTGAGCATGATCTTCCATCATTCAAATACCTGCACAAGCCTTTATATAAATGCTTGTTCATTAGATGTTGTTGTTGTTGTTGTGTGCCGTGGAGTCAGTTCCAACCCATAGCGACCCTGTATAGGGTTTCCAAGGAGCAGCTAGTAAGCTTGAACTGCCAACCTTGCAGTTCAAACGGCTTTGCAGTCTGGCACATTAACCCACAGCGCCACATCAGGACTTTAGTCCTGTACAAAAATGAGGTTGGGGAGGAGAGCACCTTCTCTTTGGCAATAAGTTATAATAAATATACAAGTTCAAAACAATTTAAAGTTCTTTAAAAACAAGAGGCGTTGGGAAGTTTGGGCTTTGTTTCTTTTCAGACCCAGTAGGAACCCTCCACCCACACTCACACCCACACCCACCCCTGAGGACTCTTCAAATTAAAATCAGACCCAAATCAAAACAAAGTTTCTTCTGCTTTGCCACCTTAGACCTGGAGCATAATTTTTCTTTATCAGGGCCTGAACTTCAGAAGTCTGTCTTACAAACAGCTCTCAGTGTCTCAGTGGATAAGCAAAGAGTCAGCGAGGTGGCGAGTCTGGCAGCTCAGCCCAGGTCAGTGCAGTCTAAACACATGGGTTGTTTGCTTTCTGTTCTGGAACTGTTGGACGCAGAGGTAAACTGCTTATTGGTGTTTGCATGCTCAGAATATTCTGGGTAGGGGGACCGAATTAAGAGGCTCACATCCAGCAAAAAGACAAGCATCTGATAAACATGCTGCACCCCAAAATCACAAGACTGCCTATCTGCTGCTAAACACAAGGTCAACATTGCTCTCTTCTCTTTCTCCTCTGTTTCTCATACCGTTCCCTTCTAATGCCAGGGCCTCAGTTTTGGTCCATTCTTAATTCTGAGTGGGCAGATACTAGATAACTCATAAGAAGGAAACCTTAACCCATTAACACTGAATTCCCTCACATTTGATTTATGCTACCAAGCACATGTTAACTCCATTTAATTTAATTACTTTGGTTTACATTCTTTTGAAAAGCACAAAGAAGGAAGGTTATTAGTGCAAAATGCCCCAGGGTTTAGAACTGAAGGAGCCCTTTTCCCTCTCTCTCTCTGTCTTATGATATTAGAAAATGCTCCCTGAGAGTTAAGAGATGGGCTTAGTCAACCCATAAAATGAATTGAGTAATTGGTTGGTTGTAAAATACCCCAATGAAGGGGAGCTGTACAGAACTTGCTTGTCGGGCCGTGCCTGTGTCTGCTTTCATTTGGATGCAATTACATAGGGGACGGCACAACCTCCTGGCACAATCTGTGCCATGGGATAAAGCATGGTCCAGTGGAGAAATAAGCCATAATCAGTCACCAGAGAGCAAACATCACGTGCTGATGGATGAAAGGAATTCAGATCCTCTCAGGGCTGAATGTATATGAAGGAAAGGAGTGTCAAGATCTAGGAGTATAAAATGCCTCCCTGATTTGTTTCTTGTTGTTAAGTGCCTTTGAGTCAGTTCTGACTCATAGTGGCTCTGTATAGGGTTTCAGAGGAGCAGCTGGTGAGTTTGAACCACTGACTGACCTTGCAGCTCAAACCCACCTTATATTCCAGTACTTATCCTATAGCACCACAAAAACGGAACTATGGTCTCATTCCCAAGAATGAATCCTTAGGACCTCTTACTTTCCTTTGGAGCAGACAGCATAGAGTTTTCAACATTTCTTTGAGACACATTCTTCATTGGCAAAGTTCTCCTTCCCCCTGTGTCAGGGTTACCTAATTACACACTCCAAGGTGTACTATTCCCTGGATATCTTTGAACGCAGCCCCTCAAGATCACAATAGCATGAACAGGGCCCCTAGAGTCCTGATTCTCAACAATCCTACTTTCTGCTCCTTGAATAAGCCTTGGGGAGCTATATAAGGCCAGTGTGACTCAAATCTATCCTTAAAGGGCTTTGTTTCTCAGCAAAACCATCAACTTCAGGGAACTGGCACAGCCAAGCACTGCTGGACAAAGATTCTCTAGGGAGACCTTGTCCGGCTTCTTGCATCCTGGGGACTAATGGGCAGGAAGCAATTTTGTTTATCTTTCCCCAAAAAAAACAACCATCAGGAAGTTAAACAAGTATATTAACCATTCAGTCTGGCTTCCCCAGGGTTGTCTCATTTAGAGGCATAAAATTATTCCGAAGGCGCTCGGAACTGTAACCTCAGCACTGCCCTCTGCCCTCAAGGCAGTATATAAATGGAGTCACATGAAAATCTGTCATATTTAAACCCTCCAGGAAAGATGCCACAACCTTACTCAAAAACACTGTTCACAAAGTTTAATAGTCATCATTCAGCTAGCTAACTTTCTCATGTAGCCTTCAATTCATTTGCTCTTTTACTGTTCTGAGATAAACTTCTATGTAAAGTAATGTGGCAAATTAAAAAAGAAAAAAAAGTATCCAGAATTTATTTATAGAAATGAGGATTGACTTTCAAATCCTCCCAGTAATCTGTCCTTTATTTCCAATGAAGTAGCCTGGTGTTTGGAGTCCTGGTGTGGCACTATAAGATAAGCACTGGATTGCTAACTGCAAGGTCGGTGGTTCAAATCCACCAGCTGCTCCTTGGAAACCCTATACAGGGTTGCTATGGGTCAGAACTGACTCGACGGCACTTATCAACAACAAAAACATATCAATAATGCAGTGAATTTCTTAACATTGGCTCTTCTCACCATAGTCTTTGTAACTCCTACCAAACAACTTTTTTCTTCTTTTTCCCTGATGGGTTTGGGTTAGAGAACGTGGAGAAAGATGCATTGTGAGTGATTGTTAACAGGCTACTTATAATTATGAAAACTTGGAACTCTAAAATGGGTATAAAATGAGCCACCTCAGAAAGGAGTTGTGGTCTAATTACCATCAAGAAACAAAAGTCAGGATCAGAGCATCCTTTGGACCCTGAGAGATCCATGCACATTAAACCTCCTTGATCTAGGAACCAAAGCTGTGGCAGCAGAACCAAGAGTCAGAGTATGAGGCAGGGTGGTGGGCTTCCTGGCCCACAGAGCAAGTAAAGCTGTGTGCCTATGGGCAAGAGGCTCATTTGTAGACTTGGGCCTCCAGGCACTTCATTGAAAAGTTAGATATGCTTGCCAATGGGGGCTACAGGCAAATGCATTCCAACTGAGGCTTGTAGCTGAGCGGTGTGGTCTTCTGGGATTAATCAGAAGCCCTCTAATTGCTTCGTAACATTGCTGGAGCAGGGTAGAGGTCAAGGACCAGCAGAATGCCTACCTGCAGGCATGGTTGAGGAGAGGCTATCTTGATTGAAGACCTGTGCCCTGAGCATTTCTGGTCCTGTACTGTAACAGGCTAACTTTTCTAATTAAACTCCATAACTGTGAGTATGGAGTCTGAATTCTGTGTGGGCAGGACAACAAATTATTGAACCCAGCTGAGTCACAAGTGTTAGCAGAGGGATGGCAAATGCCTTTTTTCTACAATATCCATCCCCTTTTTTTTGAAAGATGGGTTGAATCAAATTATTTCTCTCCCAACTTTCCAAGTATAGTATCTGCTTACTAACACCATCATTAGGAAGTAAATGGGTGATAAAGCAAACTGCACAGCCATTGGAAGAGTTATGCTACAGGGATATAAGCCTTCCGAGTTTTTTCCCCTCTTAAATCACTGCACAAGAGTTGCAAAATATTCTGTTCAAACGATAGATAATAAATCAAATGGGCATGAAGAATGCCAGGACAGGGGAATTTGCAGTGGTGCTTTCAGTTATAATACTTTTCTTGTCTGCATAAATTTGAAAAGAGGTTGTAGGAAAAAAAGGGAAGCTGTATCTATTCAGGAACTGAGTAAGTTCAATTCTAAACATAGTGTTGTGTGTATTTGCACATGAAATAGAATAAATGTGCACTCTGGTAAACTGTACTGGGAAATGGAAACTTCTCATGTGCTTCCATGTAAGGCAATTGGGATTACCACAGAAGATAAGCAGATGCTACAGATGCCCCACCCTCAGCCTCTGAGCCCACCCTGAGTTCACCTGATGAGCAGAACCTGAACACTGTCTGGGTCTTTTGCTCACTGCCAGAAGCCTTTCTCCAACACTAGATCTTGCAAAACATATTGGGAAGATATCCTGAAAATGCTCCTAGGAATGGAATGTTCCCAGGATAGCTCAAAATAAATCAGAGGTCGGAGTCAACAGATAAACACCTTAGCCTTCCCATCCCTCAGTTGGACAATTCTGAGCATGGTTCTAACAAGGTTTTTTTAAAAAAAAATTGCCAGCACCTTACTTTTCATTATTTTTCTACCTTGGCCAGATAAATAATGTTTGTACATCATGGGAACTCAGTAGATGATAAATGGACGGGTGGATCAGCTGGATAAGCAAGAGTGTTATTACCGGACAAAGGATAAAATAAGATCATGACTAGATTCACAGAAAATAACGGTATATGAAGGAGACATTGAGAGAAAGAAATTGAAGGAAACTAAATTGTTTCCACTGGTTAGGTGTTAGCATTCACTCAAGTGCTTCTGGTAGAAGAGCTATGCCAGTATAGAGATGGCAAAGAGATGTTTCCCGGGGCTGATGGAAGGAACTAAGCGTACCATCAAGGAGCCACTCACCAAATATTCAGACGATAGGTTTAACTGTCTAACCTCTGATGATTCTACTTCATTTTTATGCTGCTTCCTTTATTTCTTTGCCATATGCTCTTAACTGCAGGCTAATGCATTACTTTCACTCTCTAGAGTAGAATTCTGATTTACAAAGATTTGATATACAGAAAATCAAGAGAAAATAGTCTGAAAGACAAGGGAAAGGAATTAGAAAAAGGCAAGCTAGTTAAGTGTGTATGATCATGACTAAAAAGTCCTTATAGAAGTCCTTATCACTGTAGCTAACTAAGCCCCTGCCAAGATGGCTTCAACATCCAATAGTAAGGGTTCATAGAGATATGGTTGAACAGTTTACAGCTCATTACCTACCACCACTCATCTGTCAGTTTGTCACACTGTGGTGGCTTGTGAGTTACTGTGATTCTGGAAGCTATGCCACCAGTGGACAGGTTTCATATGAGCCTCCAGACAAACATAAACTATGAAGAGTGACGAACTACTTTCAAATATTTAGTCACTGAAAACCTTATGAATAGCAGAGAAACACTCTCAGATATATGGCCAGAAAATGAGCCACTCAGGTTGGAAGGCACTCAAAATGCGACTGGGGAAGAGCTGCCTCCTCAAAATAAAGTTGACCGTGATGATTCAAATGGAGTAAAGCCAGTGGGAGAAAAGCCGGTGGGACCTTCA
Source organism: Chrysochloris asiatica (assembly GCF_000296735.1). Taxonomy (NCBI): domain Eukaryota; kingdom Metazoa; phylum Chordata; class Mammalia; order Afrosoricida; family Chrysochloridae; genus Chrysochloris; species Chrysochloris asiatica. The sequence goes on from NW_006408549.1 coordinate 4,713,718, forward strand.
TTTGCTGATGGGGCATAACTCAAAATGAAGAGAAACAGCTGTAAACATCCACTGACAGTCAGACATGGAATGTACAAAGTATGAATCTGGGAAAATAGAAGAATTCTACCAACTTCTTCAATCTGAAATCGATCAAACAGGTAATCAAGATGTACTGATCATTACTGGTGATTGGAAGGCAAATGCTGGGAGCAAAGAGGAAGGATCAGTAGTTGGAAATATGGCCTTGGTGATAGAAATGATGCTGGAAAACACATGATAGAATTCTGCAAAACCAATGATTTGTTCATTTCAAATACTTTCTTTAGACAGCATAAAAGATGACTATACACATGGACGTCACCAGATGAAATACATAGAAATCAAATTGACTACATCTGCAGAAAGAAATGATGGAAAAGCTCCATATCATCAGTGAAAATAAGGCCAGGGGCAGACTGTGGAACTGACCATCAATTACTCATATGAAAATTCAAACTGAAGCTGAAGAAAATGAAAACAAGTCCACAAGAGCCAAAATATGACCTTGAATATATCCCATCTGAATTTAGAGATCATCTGAAGAACAGATTTGATGCATTAAACACTAAAGATCGAAGACGAGAAGAGTTATGGGATGACATCAAGAACATCATACATAAAGAAAGCAAAAAGTCATTGAGAAGACAAGAAAGAAGGAAAAGGTCAAAATGGATGACAGAAGACACACTGAAACTTGCTCTCCAGAGTAGAGATGCTAAAGCAAATGGAAGAAATGAGGAGGTCCAAGAGCTGGACAGAAAATTTCAGAAAAGATCAGCTGGAGAAGATACAGCCAAATATTACAACAATATGTGAAAAGAACTGGAATCAGAAAACCAAAAAGGAAGAACATGCTCAGCATTTCTCAAGTTGGGGGAACTGAAGAAAAAAATTCAAGCCTCGACTTTTGTTATTGAAGGATTCTCTAAGCAAATTATTGAATGATGCAAAAAGCATCAAAAGAAGATGGAAGGAATACACAGAGTCACTGTACCAAAAGGAAATGGTTAATGTCCAACTGTTTCAAGAGGTAGGATATGATCAAGAGCCAATGATATTGAAGGAGGAAGTGAAAGGTGCATTGAAGGAATTGACAAAGAACAAGGCATCAGGAATTGATGGAATAAAAATTGAAATATTTCAAGAAAGTAAGGCGGCACAGGAGGCACTCACTCATCTCTGACAAGAAAGTTGGAAGACAACTATCTGGCTGCTTGATTGGAAGAGATCCATATTTGTGACCATTCCAAAGAGAGGTGACCCAAAGGAATGCAGAAATCATCAGACAATGTCTTGGATATCCCATGTGAGTAAAGTTTTACTAAAGGTAATACACAGAAACAGGTGCAAGCATATATTGACAGAGAACTTCCAGAGGTTCAAGCCGGATTCAGTAGAGGCCAAGGAACGAGGGATATCATTGCTGATGTGCAATGGATCTTGGCTGAAAGCAGAGAATATCAGAAAGATGTTTACCTGTGCTTTATGGACTACACTAAGGTTTTCGATTGTGTGGATCATGACAAACTATGAAAAGCATAGCGAAGTATGAGTATTCCAGAACACTTCATTGTGCTCATGTGGAATCTGTACCTGGACCAAGAAGCAGTTGTTCGAACAGACCATGGGAATGCTAAATGTTTAAAATTAAGAAGGGTGTGCGATAAGTTTGTATTCTTTCACCATACTTATTTAACCTGTATGCTGAGCAAATAATATGAGAAAAGCTAGGTTATATAAAGAAAAATGTGGCATCAGGATTGGAGGAAGACTCATTAACAACCTGCGATATACATATGATACAACCTTGCTTGCTGAAAGTGAAGAGGACTTAAAACATTTACTGATGAAGATCAAAGAGCACAGCCTTCAGTATGGATTACATCTCAATGTCAAGAAAACAAAACTCCTCGCCACTGGACCAATAAACAACATTCTTATCAGCCCAGGTGCTAACAGAAAGGGTAGCGGTTTGAGTCCACCCAGAAGCAGCTTGGAAGAAGGGCCTAGTGATCTTCCTCCAATAATATTTGCCATTCAAATTCCCATGGAGCACAGTTGTCCTCTGACACACATGGAGTCACCATGAGTCAGAGTTGACTCGACAGCCACTGGTTTTGTGCCAGACTGCAAAGCCAGTTTGAACTGCAAGGTTGGTGGTTCAAGCTTGCCAGCTGCTCTATGGAAACCTTATATAGGGTCCTATAGGTCAGAAATGACTCATTGGCACTCGACAACAACAAATTCAGTTTTAAAGATCTGTTCATCTTATGCAATGTGGTACCCAATCAGACTCTGGTAGATATGACATTGCCTTAGTCACTTTGATTCCTCTGCATGCCACAGTGGTCTAATCAAAACCCATTATGTCTACTGTCATGTGAGAAAAATTGATTCTTCAAGCATACTATGTATGACCTGCTTTAAGTATTCACCTGAGAGGTGTTTCTGCATTAGAGAGAGATAACTATGAGGGATTTGCTTAACATTGCTACAGATGAGTAACATCATACTATTCTACTAGAAAAGTATAAAATACTTAAAAGCGTTTCAGGTTGAGGAACATATTGATGTGAAAGTTGTTATATATTTCTAATGTTTGTAAACAAAACTAAACCTTATTATAAAGGGTGACGAGTAGAAAAACAAAAACAAAAACACGTATTGTTCCTGCCTCATGTTACAGTCACTGGGGAGACAAATGGTTTCCAATCATGTTTGACAGCTCAGCCTGAGTGCATGGAATTCAAGGCAGCCTAGCCCCTTCCAAAAGAAAAAAGAGAAACAAAATAGGGGTTGATCCGTGCTGTCTGATGGACGCCCACTGTCTGAATCACATGCTGCTGAACAAACAGCTTTATAGGCTCCATTTCCAAAACACATTTTATCATTCAAAGTCATTTTATTTATTTTTTCAAACCCTCTACTTATGTCATCTTGTTAAAACAGACAGTTGGGAAAGTATTAGAGCCTGGTTAAGAAGAATGAGTTGCCGTAGTTACTGTTTTATAAATATGGGCTCTGGACCAATTCCAATGCTGATCATACTTAGAAAACATTTTCTAATTAGATGGCCAGAAATTGAAAGCTAAATACTCTTATGCTGTCACACAAGGATCAACAAAGGCCTCTGAAATTTTAAAAAACATGTAAGTAAAAACTGTAAAAGACTTGATTCTTGTGAGGTAGGGAAGGAATAAGAGCATTCTTTCCATTTCTTGAAGTAAACATTTTGGCAAAAAGAAATGATAATACACACAAACCTCTTTAAACTACAATCTGAAAATTATAGGGAGGAAATCTCAAATCAAAGTTGTTGTGTCATTGTTGTGTGTCCACTTTTCTTTCCTGAGACACTTCTGTTTCTGAGCAGTTACAACTTTAACTGTGAGTGATTGGGGCAATACACTGAGACTGGATGAAGGCAGTGATAGCAGATAGTTAACTATAATATTTTGAGGCAGTATTTTTCAAATTGCTAGAGAAATCTTTCTGGGGATAAAGGAGAATGTTGAAAGTTTAATTTAGGAGTGGGGAACATATCTTTTTAAAACAGAAAAAAAGGTACAATAGAACATCATGGTAAAAAGAGCCTAGTACTTGGCTCAAGAGCCAATAGTTTTCTTTTCCACTCTATCTCTCAATGTGGAGGTAGGTCCTACCTCCAAAACTGACATGCAAAAATGAGGGCTCAAAACAGGTGCTCAATATATATACATAGAATTAACGAACAACGAAAAGTTGATCTAACAACATGGAATGGCTTCAGAGCTAAAAACAACACTGGATATATTCCATTCTTCCCCTTCAGTGGAACAGTGACAGAAAATTGAAAGGCATTGGATTCTGGAAGCTGAGTAACACAAAAGCTCTCTTTCCAGATTTGGCATTATGCAATTTTCCTCAGCCCAGCATTCAGCAACAATTCAGTCACTAGTGGTAATCTATCAGTGTGGAGAGCTCAAGATGTACTCAAAACTCTCTCATTCCAAATCAAGTGCCTAGACTACAGAAGGACGTACCAGGCCTTCATGGGAAGGGGAAGAGGGATGTGAGAGATACATTGGTAAAGTAACAAGAGCCGAGGACTTAAATAAAATAGCCTGGATTCAAGCTCCACCTGGTCCCTGACTGCTTCGTTATACATCTGTATAAACTCAGTTCTAATTGCTTCCTTTGTAAAATGGACTTAATGGTAACATTTAACTCATAAGTTTGGGTGAGGCTCAAATGATATGTATGATGAATGCTTTATAAATTTGTTGTTGTGTGCTGTTGATTCAACTAAAAGCAACACACTATAACGGTTCCACAGGGTTTTCTCAAGGCTCTAATCTTTCCTAGAAGCAGACCAGTCTTTCTCCAGCAGAGTCGCTTGTGGACTTGAACCATTAACCATTATCAGTTAAGCACATGACTATTACATTGCCAGGGCTGCTATTGTTAAATGTTGTCAAATTGGTTACAACTCATGGCGACCGTGTATAGGATTTATGAGGAACGGCTGGTGGGTTTGAAATGCCGACATCATGGTTTGGAGTCCAGTGCTGATCCTACAGCACCACATTAGGAGTCCACCTCACCAGGGCTACCAGGTATAAAATAAAATGAGAAAAACTAGTCTCTATTTTGTTCCTTAATGTCAACTAAATGTGAACGTTAATATAAAAACTTAAAATGTGGTGAGGGGATGGGCTATTGAAACAATTCTGAAAGCTTATCTGCTGAGTAATTAGCAGAATGCCAGAGTGAAATTAAAGCATTTGGAGAGCACAATATATTATAATTGTTAAGAAAACAAGTCCATTACCAAAATAACACATTTATTTACACCGATGGCTTCACAACATTAACAGCTAAATGGAGTAGCTAATGGACTTTAGATCATAAGAAATGATTCGTGTAGCTGCTCTTTTCCTTGGCTGCTAGAACACAATCTTTCAATTTAATAGGGATCCGTGAAGAAAGTGCCAATGCTTTCCTAGGTTGCTAAGTTTTCTATGTCTGCTAACTGCAAGGTTGGCAGTTCAAAAACACTCGCCACTCTGTGGGAGCAAGACGAGGCTGTCTGCTCCCATAAAGCTTTACAGTCTCACCCCAAGGAGCAGTTCTCCTCCCTCCTGTGGCCTCTCTGTGTGTCAGAATGGACTTAATGGCTGTAGTTTGGGTTGGCTTGGTTATATTCCATTTTTGATACTAAGAATCTGATGCTCACAGAAGTTAAGTCACTTGCCTAACTTAACGCAGTGGGTTTAGTGGAAGAAGTAAGATTCCAACTGAGACCAAACTCTGGAGGCCATTTTCTTAGTCATTACTTCATGTGGGCTTCTTACCTCAAGCCTAACTACTTCTGAGGTTATTTCATACTGAAGTGATTATTTCTAAAGACTAGGTCACAGAGCATTCACAGTCAAGCTGCCCAGAACCGAAATTAAAGTATGAAGGATACATCTATTGCATTAGAAAAGTGAAGTCCTCTTGGGAAACCCCCAAATCACAGTATCCTCAATTTCCTACAATTCTCTTTCCATATCAACCAAGAATACCTTCCAGAGCAAGAGAGTTTGGGGGCATGAAACTAGGCTAAGACCCAGGGATGTAAGATTATAGTTCAACCTAACATTTTACTATTTAACATCTCAAATGGTGCCTGAGCAAGGGGGCTTCAAAAAGTTCACATAAAAATGGAATTTAAAGATAATGGAATTTTTCCATCAACATTTTGAAGCCCCTTTATATAATGATATAATTTTAACGCATCAACACAGTGATGCTCAGGTGGTCTTGATTCAAAATTCCACAGTGAGCACACCTAGAGGCAGGATGCTGTATGGTTCATGGTGGGAACACACTAGTTAGATATGGTCCCTGTCTTAGACACACCCATAAGCTACCAAGGAAAATGAGCAATGTATTACCAGAGAGTGTGGCATGTGTTGTAACTGAGCTACAGTCAGAATGTAGTGGGAGCCAAGGAAAAAAGTAACTTACTTTACAAGAATGTTCTACACCCTTGAGTAGTGAATAGGGTCTTAAAAACATGTGAGTAGTCATCTAAGATGGATCTATTAGTCTGTCCCCATCCAGAGCAAAGAAGAGTGAAGAAAATCAATGATTCAAGAAAATAATTAGTCCAAAGGATTCATGGACCATGCAAATGTCAGTCTCCAGCACTGAGACGAGAACCAGAAGGTGCCGGGCTCTCACTACTAACTGCTCTGATTAGGATCAAAATAGAAGATATTGGACAGAGAGAGAGAAAGAAAATAGACTACGGCCGTTAGACACTCTCCAAACCTGGAACTGAACCCATCCCCAGAGATCTACTTTCTTCAAACAAGAGACAGACCTATGACATGATTACTAACACCAGGGAGGACTATACGCTACAGTAGAATCAACCATATGACACTAACAGAGGAGCGTTTGCCCCAAAACAAAATTCACAAAGCAGGAAGGGGCGAGGAGAAAGGACAAATGGAAACAGGGAACCCAGGGAGGAAGAGGAAAGAGTGCTGTTACATTGAGGAGATAGCAACCAATGTCATGGAACAAACTCTGTTTAAATTATTGAACAGAAAATGAATTTGCTCTGTAAAGTTTCACCTAATTATAATAAAAGGTGGTTTAAAAAAAAAAAAAAAGCAACTTAATTTGCTTAAAGGACTCCAGAGTGCCTTGTCCAAAAAGATAGCATGAGCTTAATCTAGTGTGGGTCATAAACAATGTAGACTGGCCATGTGGCTTCTTGTTTAAGTTGGGGGCCCCTTTTCTCAATAAAAGCAACCCAAAACAAGAAACACAAACATGAACTCCATTTTTTGGTGACATTTAAAGACATCTGTAGCATTGAACCACACTAAATGAAGATGTAAAGCAGATACTGGAATTCTTACTGACGTGGCAGAATAAAGCAAGGGAAACAATCTGTGTCTGCAGAGGGTATACGTAACAGAAACAAGTTGTGTTACTCTAGAGAATCTAAAGGGAATTAGCTTGAAAGTATGTATGAAAACCACATAGACCTCCAAAGTTCCTACCCATCCAGACAACTGCACCCTACCTTCTCTAAGCCCAACAGACAGGAGTCTAAGTCTCACAGAAAGTCAATCAATCAGAAGCATGGGACTAAGTGACTTGTGCACAGTGGAACGTAGATGTGGCACCAATAAAATAACAGGGAGGCTACAAGAAAGCCTACATAGAGACCAATCTGACCTGAGTCTCCTTTCACTTGCAGCTCCCAGATACCAGAAGCCTTATTCTTGGCTCCACCTAATAAAGTTTTATTATTATATAAGAATATAATAATAAATATAAAATTTTATTATGATATAAGAATAATAAAGTTTCACCTAACTACAGTAAAAGTTTTTTTTGTTAAAAAACAAAAACAAAGCAACTTACTTTGCTTAAAGGACTCCAGAGTGCCTTGTCAAAAAAGATAGCATGAGCTTAATCTAGAATAAATCTAACAGATTTATTCTCAATAAAGTAGTCCAGGAGGACAGAGGCCTTTCTGCCATGAGGTCTGAGAAGGAACTGCAGACTACCTAGTAAGTTTAGTCACATGGGAGAAACAAATATTGTACAGTAGGTGACAACAACAGCCTCAAAGAATGAAATAGTAATCCCAGGATTTTCAAATAGCAACAAAAATTCAAGGAAACAATGATATAAAAACATTGAAGAGTACTCTAGACAAAATTTGTGGAATAACTACATTGTGAAGCTATGGATCCAGGTATATACAATAATAGGAAATCATTTTTTTGTTGTTGTTTAAAATAAATGTCCAGAGAGATATCCTTGAATCACTTAATATAGAAGTATGAATGAAAACAGCTACAAGAGTTGAAAGCACTTGCAATTTGGCCAGGGTACAGAGGGGATGAGAGGAGGGACTGCTATGTATTACTGTAAGTCTTTCAGTACTATTTAACATCTTTAGATTGCCTACTTATCCCTTGGATAAATACAAAACATAATTTAAATGAGAGAACTGGATGAATCAACATCACTGCAGGGAGGAAGGTAATAAGGTGCTAATATTCTTAGCAACTCTGGGAGTAGGTGGAGTTTGTCAAACTAAAGACAAAAGGTACTGTTCGTAAGCACTGTACTCTCATTGACAAAAGTTTTTTTCTCTCCCTACTTCCACGCCCACAGTTACGGGTGAACAGTTTTAAAGCCACTATACCTGTACGCTCAAATTGAACAATGAACTAAAAGGGTAACAGATAGTGGGAGCCAAGTTTCTCATTGATGCAGAGGAAAGATATAGAAAAGCAACTGGACAAGGCTAGAATGATTCATATGGCAATGTATTAATGAAGACATAAGGATGAACTCGTGTTTAACTTAATATAGACATAAATGGTTACATCTAGAAATATTTATAGATATGTGTATACAGATATATATCTCTTTGTCAGCTGAGAGAGCCTAAAAGCAATGCCAAACCAGTATAAATGAGCACATTTGTGCCAGATCTTGCTTCCTAATACCATTATTCAATAACAAGGAATGAGAGACCCTTGGGAAAAGAGCTGATGCTAGCACCGAAGCAGGAAAGTGACAAGATGAGTCTGGGGCATCATGTAGTAGCACAAAGTACAAATGTGCTAAAAACAAACAAACAAAAAAAAACCCCACCAAAATAAATAAATAAATAAAAGCAAACAAAAACCCATAAGGATGGGGCTATGACAAATGGATACATAAAGCAACTCAAAGTAACCAACACTGGAAAGTTTTGAGCAACAAAATAAATGAGGTAGTACAGAATTATAACTAAAATAGAAAATCATTATCTGTGTGTCCAGGCTGATATGCATAGATGGTTGAATAAACAAATACATGGAGGAGATGAGACAGAACTCTTGTGCAGAAGAATTTAAAATAAGTTATGTAGAGACTCTGCCCTAAGGTTACACAAAGTGACTTCCTTCCAAATAGTACAATATGCAAAGGAGGAAAAGAAGAATGGCTTTACAATGGAGAAATCAGATAAACACTACCTCAGACAGATGATCATATTAACAGCTGCAGGGATAAGTGAAATTGATGTGCACCTGATATGATGTGGTAAGAATGGCATGTTACCTCAGGGATCTTCCTCTCTAAAACACATTATCCTAGTCTCTGTACAAGGAAAATATTACACATCTCAATTGAAGGTCATTCTATAAAATACCTGATCAGCAATCCTCAAAATTGTCAAGGCCATCAGAAATAAGGAAAGTCTGAGAAACTGTCACACCTAAGGAAGCATGACCTCAAACTGTGATATAATACACTGGATAAGATCCTGGAATGGGAAAAAGTCACTGGGAGGAAACTGAGGAAATCTGAATAAACTATGGAATTCTGTTTATAATAATGTATCAATTTTGGTTTATTAGTTTTGATGACTGTACCCTACAAATATCCTGTTGTTTGGTGCTGCTGAGTCCATTTTGACTCATAGCAACCCTATGCACAATAGAACAAAACACTCTCCGGTCCTGCGCCATTCTCACAACTGTTGTCATGTTTAAACCCATGGTTACTGCCACTGCATCAATCCACCTCATTGAGGGTCTTCTTCTTTTTCAATGTCCCACCACTTTAACCAGTATGATGTCCTTCTCCAAGGACCGGTCTCCTGACAACATGTTTAAAGTACCAGAGACAAAGTTCCCCTATTGTCACTTCCAAGGATCACTTCAACCATACTTCAGAACAGTTTTGTTTGGTTCTTCTGATAGTCCAAGGTATAGTCAATATTCCTCACCAACACCATAATTTAAGTACATCAATTTTTATTCATTGTCCTGTTTTCACATACATATGAAGTGATAGAAAATAACATGGCTTGGGTCAGGTTCACCTTAGTTCTCAAATTGACATCATTGCTCTAGAACACTTTAAAGAGTTCTTTTGCAGCAGATTTGCTTAATGCGATACATCATATGTCATTTGATTTCTTGACTGCTGCTTCCATGAGGGTTGATTGTGGATCCAAGAAGAAGGAAGTTTTTGATATTTTCTCTATTTATCATGATGCTATTTACTGGTCCAGTTGTGAAGATTTGGGCTTTCTTTACATTGAAGTATAATCCATACTGAGGACTACAGATTTTAGCCTTCATTAATAAGTATTTGAGTTTCTTTTTTTTTGACTTCCAGCAAGCAAGATTGTGTCATCTGCATATCACAGATTGTTAATGAGTCTTCTTCCTCCAATCTTGATGCCACATTCTTCTTCATCAGTCTAGCTTCTTGAATTATTTATTTAGTATAGAGATTGAACAGAAGGTGTGATATGATATAACCACCCTGACCCACATCTTCCTGATTTAAAATCAGTTTCCCTTTGTTCTGTATGAATGACTGCCTCTTGGTCTATGTACAGATTCCTCATGAGCACAATTAAATGTTCTGAAATTCTCATGATATGCAACGTTATCCATAGTTTGTTATGATCCACACAATCAAATGTCTTTGCATAGTACATAAAGCACAAGTACACATCTCTCTGGTATTCTCTGCTTTTTTTTTT
>NW_006408549.1:4724381-4736047 GCF_000296735.1 Chrysochloris asiatica
CCAAACCTCTCATTAGCCAGAATTTTTAAGCAATGATATGTGTTAAAATCCCATATTCCATGAGGTGGTCCTAAATATCTGGAATGCATGAGATTTCCAGAGGTGGAAAGAAAGTGACACATTCCAAAGCCAAGTTCAAGTTCTCCAGGGACATCTGGATTTCTAGCAAGGCAACACCTTTTCTAACTGCTTGATGGTATCTTTGCTGCTTAAACCCTGTGCAACAAACCATAGGAAACTAATAGTGTTTTAAATAGAAAACAGCAGTTCATTAGAATTGGTTAATAGGTTCTTGGCAAAATTTCAACTTAATGGGTATGCAAGTGCATCTGTGAATGCTCAGCAAGGCCTTTCCCAAGCTTCCTAATGGTGTCACTCATTACTATAAATTTACTTTGACAGCTAGTAAACATGAGAGCAAGGAGTGCGGAGCCAGTAGCAATTTCCAAAAAACTCAGGGCAAATAGAGCCAGGCACGTATTAACCCAGCAAACATTTAACTTTTCTGTTTTTTCGTTCTTTAACAGAATGATAGTAGCATAGCAAAACATGATGGAAAAGACATTACTTCTTTAAATCCTTACATCATAGACTCTAGTTACGAAGTTAAGGTGAGAAACAAATTAATAAAACTATATGTTTTTCAGGGAAATGATCCAGTGCCCAGCAATAGTTCTAAGGTATTAACTTTCTTGCTCTGCATTAGATCAATATTTCTGTTGGTTACAGCTGAGTTGGTAGAAGATTCATATAACAAGCCTATAACCATCTAATTTAATTCTAGCAGCCAGAGGAAATTGCAGTAGGTGATGTTTGTATTTCATTGTTTGCTGAGAAGCTTGACCTTACTAAGCAGATTGCTAAGCATTGTTTTTATGGTGTATATATGAAATTTCTATGTGCATGAAAAATTGAGAAAGGTAGTCCATAGAGAGTACTGTAGCTTTCTGTTCTTTTTCAGATATCCTGAAACTACAGCCCCCTCCCAGAGAGTGCTACTTTTCCAATCTTTGCAAAGATGCATTTGAGGGAAGAATCAGGTTTTAATGCCAATGGAAGTAACATGTACTTTGAGAATTTTTGGAGCACAGAAAATGGAAAGAAGCTTTAGAGTTTTTTATTTTATTTTATTTTAATTAGCACATGAAGGAAACAGGAATGAAAATGGGCTGGTTTCTGTGAAGTCTAAGTCTATCGTAGAAAATATCTGTAGGTAGTGGAAAGAATAGCAGATCTAGAGTTAGCACCTAGGCCCCCATTCCAGTGTGCTATATGGAGAGATTCATGAAAGCCTTCTGAGTCAGTTCCCTTTGCCAGCAAATGAAATAAGGCTTCAATTAAAGTGTCTCTAGTCACATGCTCTGCTAGCATAGTGGTTACGAATCAGGCTGATAACCTCAAGTTCCACAGTTCGAAACTACCAGCAGTTCTGCAGGAAAAAGATGAGGCATTCTGCTCCCATAGATATTTACAGCCTAGGAAACCCTGTGCAGGGTTGCTATGAGTCAGAACCGACTCCAAGGTACTTAACAACAATCGCATGCTATTTTATCTGGTGACAAAAATTCTATGTGGTATCAGTTGGTTCCAGATGCCTAAGATTTACTTGTAATTTTATACACAATTTTAAATTTTATACACAATTTATACACAATAATAAAGAAGGGAGCTTGTTTTAATGGGCAATCTGTTGATCACTTATTTCTTTCACAGCCATTTACTGAGGACAACTAAGTACAAGACATTATGCTATACACTGGGAACAACTAGATGAGGATGTGAATAATACTCTCTTATGGCCTTCCTTTAGTCGTATGTGCCCACAACTAACCCACAACCATAACTGATGTTTTAAAGACCAAAGTTTATCTTTTAGAAGAACTATTGGTTCACTCTAATGTAGAAACATCAATCATATTGATATTCCAAGATCCTCTAATGTAAGCAGTAATAGACCTTACTCCATGTCCTCTTCTGAACCCAGCTTGACTGTCTGGCACTTCCCTGTCAATATATTGCTTTTCAACTATCTTCAGCAAAATTTTATTTGCATGTGATGTTAATGATTTTTGCATTCCAGTGAGTCACATTTCTTTGAAATGGGAACAAAGATGAGTCTCTTTCAACCAGCTGGCTGGTTGGCTGTCTTCCAAATTTCTTCACATAGATGAGTAAGTGCCTCCCACAGTGCATCTGTTTATTTTAACATTTCAATGTTTCACCAGTTCCTGGAGCTTTGGTTTTTGACAATGCCTTCAATGAAGTTTGCACTTCTTCTTTTTATCATATTTGTTCTTGATTATATGCGATCTCTTGACATGGTTGAATACTGACCAATTACTTTTGGTACATTGATTCTGTGTATCCTTCCCATCTTCTTTTGATGCTTCCTGTGTCATTCAGTATTTCATCCACGGTAGTGGTTCATGGTTATGTGCCGTGGAGTTGGTTCTGACTCATAGTCACTCTGTATAAGGTTTCCGAGGCTATAAATCTTTCTGGGAGCAGAAAGCCTCATCTTTCTCCTGTGGAACAGCTGGTAGTTTCAAACTGCTGACCTTAAGGTTAGCAGCCCAACTTGTAACCACTTTATCACAATCAGAGGCTAGAAGTTTTTCTTCAGTTCTTTCAGTTTGAGAAATGCTGAGTATGTTATTCCCTTTTGATTTTCTAACTCTAGGTCTTTGCACATTTCATTATAATATTTGACTTTATCTCCTTGAGCTGCTCTTTGGAATGTTCTGTTTCAATCTTTTACTTCATTATGTTTTCTACTTGCTTTAGGTTCTGCACATTCAAGAGCAAGTTTCAGAGTCTCTTCTGACATCCACTTTGGTGTTTCCTTACTTGTCTTTTTAATGTCTTCATGCCTAATATACTTGATGTGATCTCACAACTTCCCTGGTCTTTAGTCATTACTGTCTAATTCATAATATCTGTTCTTTAGATGGTCTCTAAATTCATGTGGGATACTTTCAAGGAGTCTTGGTGTGGTGCTGTAGGATAAGCACTGAACTGCTAACCACACGATTGGTGGTTCAAATCCACCAGATGCTTCTTGGAAATCCTATATAGGGTTGTGATGAGTCAAAACTGATGCAAAGGCACTTATCAACAACAACATACTCAAGGTCGTATTTTGGCTCTCGTGGACTTGTTCTACTTTTCTTCAGCTTTAATCGGAACTTGCATATGAGAAATTCATGGTCTGTTCCACAGTAGGCTCTTAGCCTTGTTTTGACTGATGATATTGAATTATATGAGTTAAAACCAACCTGACAGCGCTTAACAACAACAATGACATTATCTCTTCCTATGTTGTTGTTGTTAAGTACCGTTGAGTCGGTTCTAGCCCATAGTGACCTTGTATAGGGTTTCCAAGGAGTGGCTGGTGAGCTTGAACTGCCGCCCTTGTTGATCAAACTGACTTTGCAGTCCAGCGCATTAACCCACAGTGCCACACCAGGACTCCCATCTCTTCCTATATATGTAATCAATTTGATTCCTATGTGTTCCATCAGGCAAAGACCATATGTATTGTGGTGGTGGTAGTTTGCCACCGAGTCGGTTCTGACTCATAGCGACGCTATATGGGATTACTGAGGGTGTAAATCATTACAGAAGCAGAAATCCTCATTTTCCTTCCACAGGGTGACTGGTAGATTCAAACTACTGAACTTTTGTAACCCACTACACTACCAGGACTCCTTAACGTTCATATATATACCCTCCATTTACATTGCTGGAAAAAGGTATTTGCTATGAATAAGTCATTGGTCTTGCAAAATTCTATCATCCTATCTCCAGCATTTTAATCACCAAGGCCCTATTTTCCAACATTGGATCCTTTCTTTTTGTTTCCAACTTTCAAATTCCAGTCACCAGTGATTATCAGTGCAATTCAGGCTGAAGAAGTTGTTAGAATTCCTCAATTTCATCATCACTGGATTTAGTGATAGCACTGTACTTCAAGATAGATCTTGAAATGCTCTCTTTGATGATGAATGGGACACCATTCCTCTTCACTATGTCCTTCCCATCTGATTGTCATACTCAAAATGATCAATACCAGTCCATAGTAGGTCACTAATGTCTAGGATATTGATCATTATGTATCCCATTTTGTTTTTGACAATTTCCAATTTTCCTAGAGTCATACTTTGTACATTTCATGTTCTGTTATTTCTTAGGTTTTTGCAGCAGTTTCTTCCAGAAAATGAAGGTCCTGAAAACTTTGCTCCACTCACATTACTCAGGTCAAGTACTATAAGGATGCAAGTCTTCTCCAGTAGTATTTTGACTTACTGGTGAAACACTGTAGGATAAACTTTGGACTGCTAACCACAAGATTGGAGGCTCAAACACACCAGCTGCTCCTTGGAAAGCTTATACAGGATTGCTATGAGTTGGAACCCACTAGACAGCATTGTTAACAATGAAAGATGCTGGTAGTAGGGAAATGGGTATGAGCTATATAGGAGGGACTGTCTGAATTATCTTCACAATAATTCTGTAAATCTTAAACTTTTCTAAAATTAAACATTTATTTAAGATATTGTAGTCATAAATTTCTAGTTAATTTATACTGTAACTTTCCATTTTATACTCCCAAGTTTCTAAAGCTCTAAGAAAATTGATATGATATATTCATAGTCCATTGTTGTAGAGCCATTTCCAACTCACAATGATCTTATTGAACAGAACAGAACTGCCTCACAGAGTTTTCTATATATTTTCACAGAAGAACACTGCCACAGCTTTCTCCCATGGAGGAGCTAGAGGGTTTGAACTGATGACCTTTCAGTTAACAGCCAAGTGATGTTAATCACTGTGCCACCAGGGCTCCTGAAGTTGTTGCTATGTTCCATCAAGTCAGTTCTGACTCTTGGTGACCCTGTCTAGTCTTTACCAGGAGCGGCTGGTGGGTAGCAGTCCAGTGCTGATCCTATAGCACCACACCAGGATATTAACTGGTTTATTTCTCTATGAGAGTCTAAAACTTTGAATTCTAGAACTTTCTGAGCCTTAGGTAACAACCTTCTCTATGCTTTTGAATTGTTGCACACCATTACGGTGAATTAATAGGCACTAAAAGATGGAATCTGTATCAGGGTATTTTCTCAACAACCAATGATGACTTTTGGGCATTTTAGTCAAAATAAAGGTGTTAATTGGAAAAACATGAAAAAGTTCAAAACACTAAGTTAAAGCTACCTGACCAGGTCTAATAAAATATGAGAAACAGACAGCACAAAGACTAGAAGAAGGACTTCACACCTTTTGGTTGTTGCTTAAGGCTCAGAAAGTTCCGGATTAGATAAAACTATTTAGAGAGACATCAATTCTAGCTGGTTTAGGCCTCTGCTCCAAACTCAAATTCTCAGAACAGAGATAAGATAGCATCTGAGTAGCTTAATCTGAATCATGTGCTCACGTCCTGGCCAGAGGAGGATAGAATATTTTAATTGGAGGGGGTTCACCTTCACCTTCATGCAAAGGAGGAAAGTGAGTTCTCTTGAAGAACTTAAGTACTATTTCCTACAAGGAACACAGAAAGTTCCTTTATGGAGTTTCAAGAAATGTAAAATTCAAAGAGAAGGTCAGAGTATGTATGGTAGTTGGAATCAAGCATCCTGAAATGGAGGTTACAGGCAATGATTACAAAGCAAGGAAAGTAGGACCTTCAAGAGAAGACTCCTTAGAGTTCTTCCTCAGTACTGAAAGCATTGTGAGTAAGGACATAGCATCAAACAACACCTGCAAGGTGTTCTGGAATAGGAGCATTTAATGAGAAATAAGTACAGAAAACCCCAAATGACTAGCAATTGATCAATGAACACGGAATCCCATTTGGTGAACATGAGTGAATGGTGCCTTCTTTTATTTCCTCTTTCACTAATCTTAGTTTTAGAGTGATTTTTTTTCTTTTTTTTTTTTAAAGAACATGCACACAGCACATGAACAAAGAGAAAATGAATGTTAGTCTTAGACATGCTTCCAGTGAGCAGCTAGATTTATTCTGGTGTTCAGCATTTCAGCTACAGGCTTCTAAGAAGGGTGTGCATGTTCCTAGAGTAGGATGTTGTAAACACTTCAAGGAGCTTGTCTCCATCTCTACTATATGCAAAGAACCTTGAATACAGGAAGGAAGAAGGAACTGAAAAAGAAATGGTAGGACAGAAAGGGCATATGTAGCCATCAGTTGTCATTAGGTAAGTCAGTGCTAAGGAACACTCAACAGTTCCCTGTCCCTATGAGGCAGATAAAGCAGATAACCCAGGAAAACCAGTATCCCGGGTCAAAATCCATCTTTTCTAATAACTTAGATGTTCCTCTGATTATCCCATCAACAATTTCAACACCAAAGAGCCAGCTGCAGTACCTAAGAAATTTTTCCCATTTTTTAACTTGAAAAGGGACCACAGTTGGCAGAAGTGCATCTCACAAGCCAGTCTCTAACCTATGATTTAGGCTGACATCAACAAATTCCTCCAACTGCTTAGTGTTATTCCATTGGCGCAATTGCTGTATTCCTGGCTTACCCCTTCCTGTCTGTATACTTGAGGTGGGGACCATTTATTGCTGGTTGGAGTCAGCAAACTCAGTTTGAAATTAGCCTGGTGGAATTCTGACCAAAAAAATCTCTTACTATAATTTTAAAATAAATCATCCCCAAGTGACAAAACAGGACCAGGACTGTATTCTCCTCACAGAAAACGAAGAAGTTTAATGGAAAGGAAAAAGCCACAGCTACAGGGGAAATTACTAGTACAAAAATTGTATTTCAGAACGCAAGTCAATTGTATTTCCAAAAACTATTCAAAGGATAGATAAAATGTCAGCCAACCTCACTGTGTTGGTGTCTATTAATTTTCTACTACCAATACTTGCTGTAAGTGTCACAAGAGGATCCCTGGACTCTGTACATAACCCTGTTTTGTTTTGTTTTGTTTTTTCCTTTCAAAATCTTACTACTGTTGCAATAAACTGTTCTATGATGGAAGCATTTAGGGAATGAATCAAAACTCTTTTTTTTTTTTTAACTTCCATATCTAGGTTGTAGGGAGTAACTGCTCCCTGAATTATTGCTGCCTTCTTTCATAAAACTAATCAAAGCAAAAACCTCATACACGAAAGAGATGAAGGAAACTGACAAACACATTGAAGGTACTCAATGAATGTTGTTGTTGCTGTTAAGTGCCATAGTTCCAACTCATAGTGACCCTTATAGGGTTTCCAAAAAGCAGCTGATGACCTTGTGGCTCACAGTCCTACAATGCCATACCAGGAATCCCTGATCACTGCTAATATTATGTTGTTTATTGTAAAAATGAATGTGTCCTAGTAGTCTGGTGTTTAAGCATTGAGCTACTAACCAAAAGGTTCGTGTTTCAAACCCACCAGCCACTTCTCAGAAGAAAGATATGGTAGTCTGCTTTCATAAAGAATTGCAGTCTAGAAACCCATGGATAGTTTTACTACTCTTATGAGGTCACTATGAGGCCGAATCAACTCACAATGAGTTTGGGGATTGGTAAATGACTATATTTGCTTGAGCTAGATTCCCAAACTACCAGCACAATCCCCCAACACACATGTGACACCACTGTGCAGAGATGCTTAAACACAAAGAAATGAACAGGAAGGACTTCTTTTCTCTGAAAGCTACTTGTAATCACTTGGTAAACTCAATTTGTATTTACCCAGCTTTATTTTTCAGTTTATTTTCAGTGGTGTTCAAGGTGATCATGTGAGTACATAAAACAACAAAGCAATAGCTGAGAAGTAAATGACCATGATATCTTTTGTTGTAGTTTCAGCAATCTTTAGACTGCTTTCAGTGAGACTGTAGACTGAAAAATGATAATTTCTAAATTGCCAGACAACCAAAACAACTTCCTTTAAATCACCACCTTAAAACGTAAGTGACTTCTGAGAGATGGAAAATAGGATATTTACAAAACACAAAGACTTCCCCCTCAGTTATGCAATCAAACTTTGGAGTGTTGACTGAAAAGAGAGTTACTAGGAGTCCTGGTGTGGCACTGTGGGTTAATGCACCAGACTGCAAAGGTGTTTGAACTGCAAGGTTGGCGGCTCAAGCTCACCTGCTCTATACAGGGTCGCTATGGGTCGGAACCGACTCGAAGGCACTTAACAGCAACAACAAATCATTAAATAGTTCTTAAAAGCTTATAATGAGTGAGATCCCAAACACAGAAAAGAGAGAGCCCAGTTCCCTTAATTCTATCTTCCTACATCTAAAACATAATACTCCTTGCAAGTGCAGGATTATGGTACAGCTCCCTGGGTTGCACTTTCATTGAAAAATTAATTACCACTTTGTACTAGGAGCCCTGGTAACAAAGTGATCATGAGCTGGGCTGCTAACCACAAGGTCAGTAGTTCGATCCCTCCCAGGAATAAAGATAAGGCTTTCTGCTCCAAAAGATTTGGAGTCCTGGAAACCATATACAATCATATACAGGGTCGCTATGAGTCGAAACCAACTCTGTGGCACCACCACCATCACCACCTTGTACTAGGGAAGCACATGGAGTTCACAACTCAGGAGTAGACAGGTATTTGCTATCATGTTGTTGTTGTTAAGAGCCGTCAAGTCAGTACTGACTCATAGCAACCCTGTATAGGGTTTCCAAAGAGCAACAGGTGAACTTGAACCACCGGCCTCGAGGTTCAAAGCAACCTTGCAGTCCAGTGCATTAACCCACAGTGGCACATCATAATGATGATATGGTTGGATCAGCAAGATTTCAGAAGCCAGAAAAAAGAGCAAGAGACTGCATGTGTCATGACCATTCTTTAAAATGATGCCAGTTCCCCAATAATGAATGACCCATATGGAAGGAGTATTTGGAGCTACATGTAGTTGTCTGCTTACATTGCTCAATGCCTCTGCATGTTTAGCAGAATCAAAGGATTGAAAACAGATTCCTTTTCATACGAGAGACTCGTGGTACCTTTTTCTAAGTATATCGTTTTTTAAGTCTTTGATTTCCAAGAGATGAACAAGTGTGCCTGTTTGTGTGCACACGCTTACGCATGCGTGTGGGTAGTGGGATGCATGGCGGCAGGAGAAAGCCTGGAGAAGCAGGCAGTGCTGACTTTTCTAATTTAAGAGGATTTTGGTATCAGTTGAGATATCTGTGGCAAGTCCTGCATTTGCTCCTCAGCAGAGTTCTGTTCCATGCTTCTCCTCCCATTTAGAGAAGAAGAGGAGTTTTCAGAGGAGCATATGGAATTAGTCTAGGAACTGAGGCCGATCTGATCTTTGAGACTACTAAAAGAGGCTAAGCCTGCAGCTATACAACTATATTGTTTCTCTTAATACTACTTCGAGGTAGGTCAGGGTCTACTGTTTTCTTCAAAGAACTGGCAAACGATTCACATTCCTTTATTTTATTATAAAATGAAATATCTATAAAACTGAAAGAAAGAAAGAAAGAAAAAGCCAACACCCTATATAGTTAGAGTCTGGCTAGTGCATGCCTGATTGAATGCAATTGTGAAAAAATAATAACCTGTTTATATGGCTCTGAGACCTCAAAATAACCTTATCATTTAATGTGCTTTTTAAATAAGCATTTTTGTCATTATTATATTGGAACGTTGAGCTTTCCAGGACATTAAAAAGCTACAAGATTAAAACAAACTATGTTGACAGTGATGTGCTGGGCACAGAGGGTATTTTTACATTTATATGAAAGACAATAGAAAGAATGCCTTTCTTACCATTTTGCTCACAGTGAAAGGATAAGAAATGAAAGAAACCACCCGTGAAAACTTTAATATTGAAAGAGTTGGCTTCAAAAGTAAGGTAGAAAACTAAAAATAATATTTATCTCTTTCAATAAAATGAATGCATTTCACATGTTAAAAAGGATCCCAGCTGACCTTTGTCTAGCTAAAGCTCTCTAATGAGGGGAAAACAGCACAATTGAATCACTCCTTTGGTTCAAGGGGAGCAAGATCAGGCAAGATGTTATTCTGTAAGTAAGGCCTCTGCAGGTGGTAGGTCATTTGATGTTCACAGCAGCAGTTGGAGGGTACCAGTATTGTCATTCTACAGGTGGAAAAGGGAGGCTTGGCTCAGGAAAAGAACCTAGATCTGGTCTCACAGTTAAAAAACTGCAGAGTCGGCCTCGACCCTAAACCTTATACTCGTACCCTCTGAACAATGCAGCCCCTGTGCTGCTTTATAAACCTGGAGTCCATAAAATGCCCACAGAAATAGCAGAAATAACGGGGAAACCAGACTAAACCAGGTTACACAGGGAAACCTCAGAATGTCAACATTTACATTTTTACAAATGTGCATGGTTTTTAACACATGGTCAATAGCAAGGGCTCTGAGATGAAACGATTTCATTTTACGGACGGAAAGAGCTGCTTTTCAGGAAGCCTGCTTATTATATAGCAGGCCTGGAAGGTTGGACGATTCAGCACCCCAGGAGGAACATGGACCAATTTAGAAGAGACAGGATGTAAGTGAGACTCATTGTGATGCTGTTATCACCAGGAACCCCTAACCACACGATAAAAAGCAAACAGTACATGGGCAAGGGGCTGGGAAAATGCAGAGGACCCTCATTCAGATGAGGGCACTGGGACAGAAAGGCGAGCTTAGGCCTCTTCTCTCTTCTGCTAGTTGAACTCCCAGGCCCCCATTTGAGAATGTGCACCAGCTTGACCATTACTGCCAGGAACAAACAACTCAGATGGTCTTCTCCTTTATGAGCTGTATTTTTGAAGTAGTCCTCTACTCACTGGTAGGTTGGAACAAGGGCCTTTTCTGAGTATCTTGTACAGTTTGTTTTATTTAATTTGCTTTGTAATTACTCTTGAGGAAAACCTTGTGCTTCTTATTCCACCTCATTACTTATCCATGAGAACCTTCTGATGGCTAGCAAGTACATGGATTACTAAAATAATAATATAATTCTAAAAATCTATTTTGGTTTTCCTTTTAACATCCTTATCTTTGAAACTCCTGACAACAACTACAGTGGTATAGATAGCATTATGATTCCATTTATTTCATCTCTCAGAACTCTCCTTCATGTGATGTTAAAACAGTGAGAGTCCACTCAGATTGGAGTGAAGCCCACATATTTGGAGTCTCACAAATCCCAGTTCAAGTCCTCATCTAGCCTCCAGAATGACCTCAGTCAGATACTTGGCCATTTAGAGTTTTCATTTCCCAGCTGTGAAAGCAGCTAATGCTAAAATAATAGCACTACTTCACCTGTTGTTTTTGTTGTTGTTAAGTGTGTTGTTGAGTCGGTTCTGACCCATAGCAAAAAATAGGGTTTCCGAGGAGCAGCTGGTGAGCTTGAACCACTGACTTAGCATTTCAAATGGCTTTGCAGTCTGGAGCATTAACCCACACACACCATATACATTTTATGAAATATTTCAGACATGAAAAATAGTATGCAAATAATAAATTTCTGGTCATTGTTATGAATGGCAAAGATAAAGAAAGGTAGCACCAGATCTAGAATGTTGTTATTGTTAAGTGCCCTGGAGTCGATTCCGACTCATAGCGACCCTGCATAGGGTTTCCGAGGCTGTAAATCTTTATGGGAGCAGAAAGCCTCATCTTTCTCCCATGGAACAGCTGGTAGTTTCAAACTGCTGACTTT
>NW_006408549.1:4736147-4740898 GCF_000296735.1 Chrysochloris asiatica
TTTATGGGAGTAGAAAGCCTCATCTTTCTCCCATGGAGCAGCTGGTAGTTTCGAACTGCTGACCTTAAGGTTTGCAGCCCGATTCGTAACCACTATGCTACCAGAGCTCCATAGAGCTCCTTATAGCATTTAGAAAACATTACATGCAGTTCCAGTTCAAATCATTGTCATTGTTGTTGTTAAGTGCTGTCAAGTCAGTTCCAACTCAGAGCAACAGTATGATAGGGTTTCCAAGGAATGGCTGGTAGGTTTGAACCACTGACACTGCGGTTAGCAGTCTAGTGCTTATCCTCCAGCATCACACCTACCACTAATTAGGATCTCATGGACAAAGCATTTAATCTCTTTGGTCCCAAATTTCTTCATTTTTCATAAAAGCCAACAGAAAGAAGGGAAGAGCACTCTGGTCCACACCATGGGCTAGGATTTTACATGCTTGCTCTCATTTAAGCAAGACCTTAGGCTTTACAAGAGCACTATGCATCCACCTCCATGGAAGAAAAGAACTGAGACGCTGAGAGGTTGAGAAACATGCCTCAAAGCACACAGCGGTGTCTCCAAATTCAAACACAGCTCTGCAGTCTCCAAACCCCATGCTCAGGCTGGCCAAGCACCACACAAAGGCAAAACCAGTAACCGTGACTTTGATCTAGGTGACTTATAAGTGTTGTTTTTAAACTCTAAAACACCATGAGTCTAAAAATTTAAGTAATGTTTCTACTTAATGAAAAATAAAAGTCTAAGTAATCCACAGTTAAATATATCTTCATTTTCTACATGGCCTCCCTCCACAAATGTTCCCTTGTTTTTCAGAGGCAGACAAGCTGGCTAGAAGTGGGCTGATCAAAGTTCTTTAGATGTTTACTCCCAACTCTTCTCTGGGGATGGACATGATTCATCTCATTGGGTGCATACAACTCATCTCTCTTTTCACAAAAAAACAGGCCAATAACAGCAGGACAATCACACCACTGATTCTCAATACTGTGAGAAAGATCTGCCCACACAAGCCCAGCTCCATGGACAGAAAATAAATGCAGCTCTCCCTCTCACTAAAAGAACATTGCTGAATTTATAACATGGTACTCTCATGTTAACTATATTGAAAAGAAGGGTTAGAAAACCACTGAGGAATTTTCCTCTCTGCCCATAGCCTGCAACAGAGGAAAAGCATTAGAGAAAGGCTGCCTTGTGTTAACTCCATTTTATTTCCACTATTACTGATGTAATTGTGAATTCCTGCTGCATTTATAATTAAGAAAGAAACAGATGTTAATGCTTAGGATTAAGCAATAAGGAGTGGACATTAAAACAATATAGAATGCCAGCAGTTGTATATGATATCAGAGGTTTAGTTTACCATAACAAAGTTTTATATCCATGGGAAAAAAGAAAGAGAAATTAAATGCCTCTCTTTCCCCCAAAAATCCATTCACATCACAGCTGTTCCTTCATTGAAGGCACAACACAGCAGACTCCAACATTTCATTGCTGGACACAAATAGGTCACATCTTGGTTTTATTATAAATTGTCATCACAGAGGTAAAATATGAAATTCAGATGGATCATTCACCAAGCTATGTAAATACAGTTGGAAGAGTCCTGATGTGGTGCTATGGGTTAATGCGCTAGCCTGCAAAGTCATTTGAACCACAAGGTCAGCAGTTCAAACTCACCAGCCACTCGGAAATCCTATACAGGGTCTCTATGGGTTAGAACTAACACAAGAGCACCTAACAACAACAACAAAACAAACAAATAAGGAAGACCAGTTAATACCACTATTATTCAAATTTACACACCAACCACTAAAGCCAGTGATGAAGAAATTGAAGAATTCTACCAACTTCTTCAGTCTGAAATTGATCAGACATGTAATCAAGATATATTCATAATTACTGGCAATTCAACTTCAAAGGCTGGAAACCAAGAGGAAGCATCAGTAATTGGAAAATATGACCGTGGTGAAAGAAAAGATGCTGGAAATCACATGATAGGATTTTACAAAACCAATGACTTCTTCAAAATAAATATCATTTTTAAACAACATAAAAGCCGACTGTATAAATGGACCTCACCAGATGGAATACACAGATATCAAACTGACTGTATCTGCGGAAAGAAATGGTGGAAAGCTCCGTATCGTCAACCAAAACAAGACTAGGGGCAGACTGTGGAACAGACTATCAATTGCTCATATGCAAGTTCAGGCTGAAGCTTAAGAAAATGTAAACAAGGCCACAAGAGTCAAAATATGACTTTGAGCATATCCCACCTGAATATAAGCACATCTGAAGAACAGATTTGATGTACTAAACACTAAAGACCAAAGACTAGAAGAGTGGGATGACATCAAGAACATCAAATGGGAAGAAAGCAAAAAAGTCATTAAGAAGATGAGAAAAAAAGAAAAGACCAAAATGGATGTCAGAAGAGACTCTGAAACTTGCTCTCCAGATAGAGATGCTACAGCAAATGGAAGAAATGAGGAGGTACAAGAGCTGAACAGCAAATTTCAAAAGGCAGCTGCAGAAGACAAAGTCAAATACTATAATGAAATGTGCAAAGACCTGGAGTTAGAAATCCAAAAGGGAAGAACACACTCAGCATTTGTCAAGAGGAGGAAACTGAAGAAAAAATTCAAGGCTTGATTTGCAATATTGAATGAATGATTCTATAGGTAAAATATTGACATATCTAAAGAAGATGGAACGAATACACAGAAACACTGTACAAAAAAAAAGTCAATGTTCAACCATTTCAAGAGATAGCATATGACCAAGAACCAATGAGTCTGAAGGAAAAAATCCAAGGTGTACTGAAGGCACTGGAAAATAACAAGACACCAGGAATTGATAGAATACAATTTGAAATCTTTCAACAAACTCATGTATCACTGGAAGCGCTCTCTCATCTATGCTAAGAAATTTGGAAGACAACAGTCCATCTGACAGGAAGAGATACATATTTGTGTCCATTCCAAAGAGAGTTGGCCCAACGGAATGCAGGACATTAATCAATATTATTAATATCTCATGCAAGTAAAATTTTGCTAAAGATAATACAAAAACAGCTGCAACCATACATTGACAGAGAACTACAAGGGGTTCAAGCCAAATTCAGAAGAGGACGTGGAATGACGGATATCATTTCTTACGTCAGGTGGATCATGGCTGAAAGAAAAGAATACCAGAAAGATGTTTACTTGTGCTTTATTGACTGTGCAAAGGCTTTCAGTTGTGTGGATCAGACAGCATTGCAAAAAATGAGTATTTCAGAACACTTAATTGTGCTCATGACGAATCTGTACATAGACCAAAAGGCAGTTGTTCAAACAGAACATGGGAACACTAAATGGTTTAAAATTAAGAAAGGAGTGTGATAGGGTTGTATTCTTTCACCATACTTATTCAATCTGTATGCTGAGCACATAATCCAAAAAGCTGCATTATCTGAAAAAAAAACATGGCATCAGGATTGGAGGAAGACTCATTAACAACCCGCAATATGCAAGTGATACAGCCTTGCTTGCTGAAAGTGAAGAGGACTTAAAATACTGATATAGATCAAAGACCACAGCCTTCATTATGGGTTGCACTTCAAAGCAGAAAACAAAAATCCTTACCACTGGACCAATAAGCAACATCCATAGAAATGGAGAAAAGATTGAAGTTGTCAAAGACTTCATTCTTCTTGGATCAACTATCAACACTCACAGAAGCAGCAGACAGGAAATCAAATGATGTATTGCATTAAACAAATTGCTGCACAAGACCTTTTTAAAGTGTTGAAGAGCAAAGATGTCAGTTTGAGGACTAAAGTGCACCTTACCCAAGCCATGGTATTTTCAGTATGGAATGCCAATGAACAAACCAATCTGTGTTGGAAAAAGTACAGCCAGAATGCTCCTTGGAAGCCAGGATGGCCAGACTTCATCTCTCATACTTTGGACATGTTGTCAGGAAGGACCAGTCTCTGGAGAAGGTAAAGTGAACGGTCTGAGAAAAAGAGGAAGCCCCCCAACCAGATGGATTAGCACAGTGGCAGCAGCAATGGGATACAGTGTAATTATGAGTCAGAACCTACTTGACAACACGTAACAACAACAATTGTTATTGTTGTGTGCTGTGGCATCGGTTCTGACTCATAGCGACCCTGTACAGGGTTTCCGAGGCTGTAAATCTTTACAGAAGTAGAAAGGCTTATCTTTATCCCACGGAACAGCTGGTAGTTTTGAACCACTGACCTTGCAGTTCACAGCCCGATTTGTAACCACTACACTGCCAGAACTCTTTAACAACAACAATACAACATATTGATGTGAGTGAAAAATAATCCAAACTCCAATTATATTAAGACCTGAAACAGAAGTATATGCAGAGTGTCAACAGTGTGGGCAGAGGTCCATGGCTGATGACAACATAGAGCATGTACGTGAAATGATTCTGTTGAATAGAGGAGTGACAGCGAGTTATTTGCAAATCATTTGCAAATCAGCCATGGCTCTGTCTATGAAATATTCCATGACACACTTAGGTATCAAAAAGTTTGTGCGAGATGCGTAGTGAAACAATGCATAGAGATCATAAACAGGAGCATTTGGACATTTGCAAACAAAATTTGGACCAAGGCATGAAGGAAATATAGGAAGGAAAGTAAAAGTTGCTTTAAAAATATTACTGGTGATGAGACATGGAGTCATCACTACAAGCCAGAGAGTAAATAGCAGGGTATGGAATGGAAACATCCT
>NW_006408549.1:4741328-4743196 GCF_000296735.1 Chrysochloris asiatica
ATAGTGGTTACGAATTGGGCTGCGAACCATAAGGTCAGCGGTTCGAAACTACCAGCAGCTCCGCGGGAGAAAGATGAGGCTTTCTACTCCCGTAAAGAGTTACACCCTCGGAAACCCTGTACAGGGTCGCTATGGGTCGGAACCGACTCGACAGCACTTAACAACAACAACAACTGGTAGCATAGCTGTTAAAAATCAGGCTGTGAACCGCAAGGTCAGCAGTTCGAAATGACCAGTTGTTCCACGGGAGAACGATGAGGCTTTCTGCTCCAGTAAAGATTTACAGCCTCAGAAACCCTGTACAGGGTCGCTATGAATCGAATCCGACTTCACGGCACATAACAACAA
Organism: Chrysochloris asiatica; assembly: GCF_000296735.1. Taxonomy (NCBI): domain Eukaryota; kingdom Metazoa; phylum Chordata; class Mammalia; order Afrosoricida; family Chrysochloridae; genus Chrysochloris; species Chrysochloris asiatica. The sequence goes on from NW_006408549.1 coordinate 4,741,677, forward strand.
CAACAATATATCTATATACAGATATAGACATAGATATAAATTTATATAGAGAGAAAGAGAGAGAGAGCTGACCATGCAATTCCTTCAATTAGACACACTTGAACACTTGAATAATAATGTCAACTAGCTATTAAAAAGTAGGAAAGTTACTTAACCCTCATCCTCAACCTTCATTCTGAGGAGCGGCTGGTGAGCTTGAAACACCAACCTTCCAGTTCAAACTTATGTTGCAGTCCAGTGCATTAACCCACAGCACCACACCTGGTGTGGCACTGTATGATCAGCACTGGACTGCAAACCACAAATTCTGCATATAAATTTTGTTTTGCTTTTAGTAATCTGAATTTGCTAACTAAATTTCTCAGCCCTCAAGTCTTGTCTCTGAAGTCATTCCATCTCACTAGAGTTAGCCCATAGTTTTGTAGGGATCCAGTTACCACAGTGGGAGGTCACTCTAAAGCATTCAGCCCATCCAGGCAGCAGCTCTAATGCTTATCAATCTGCCCCCACCTGCCTTAACTACTCTGTCAACCCAATTACCTCAGACTAAGCCACTGATCTTGCAATATGCATGGCAGCTGAGTGGCTCACATTTAGACCATCCCAAGGCAGCTAATTATAAGATCTTCCCATTATGAATCATGCTGTACATCTCAGAATAATGAGACCCTAAGAATTCTGAGATACCTGGTACTGGTGGAACATTGTGTCCCCAACCCCCAACTCCCACCCCCACCCCCTCAACACACACACAGAAAAAAAATAAAAGAGATGGTGGACACTAAAGACAGGTGGAGTCTTGGGAAACATCAGTGAAATGTTGAAAACCTGTGAACTTGTTTTCTGCCAGGATGATCCTCAAGAAAAGGTTCTTAATGTTCAAAACCTTTGATTATGTGACAACAGTCATACTTGAGATTCATTATGTCACAACTGTCAGAAAAGCAAATGGAAAATAATTCATACCAGTACTTTTGCCAACCTTTTCCAACCCACAGCACATTTATTAAGTATGTGATAGTATTCCACAAGTCTTTTCTTACAGTCTGCACAGACTGCAGCGGGAGAACCCTAAAATTGTCACATTGTCAGAATAATCCTCATGCTTAGTGAGATGTTAGGAATAGGCTTTGGACAGGCTCATCAAAAGAAAATTAGATGGGAACAAACAAGATGGCAGATCAGGTGGATGTATAGCAGAGAGCTCCGCCAACAACAACACAGAATACCCGACCAAGCAGGTTCAGGGGATGGTCCCAGAACTCTGAACCACATATAAAGGAATACTTACAAGGTTGGAAGGCTCACAGATGGGGGAATTTGTGGCAGAAGATAGAAATCCACTGCTTTCTAGTCCAGGACGCTCAGCTGCTCCAGGAGCCGCCATCTTGGGTGAGACCACGTAGGGAAAAGATTGGAGCTGCCACAGACGCCTGGCAGAACCGCTGAGATAAAGGTGTGGACATTCTTCTCTTTTGGTAGCTGTTCATTGGTCCCTTGCTGTCTGCGCACCTCCATTC
>NW_006408549.1:4745671-4803853 GCF_000296735.1 Chrysochloris asiatica
ACTAAGAACTGGTGGCCAGGAGCAGACTTGCAGAATGTGCCCTTTGGAGATGTAAAATATTATATATGCCTGAGTGGGTTTTTTTGTTTGTGTGTTTTTTTAAAAAAGCTAAAGTGGATAAAGAGAAATATTTTAACTGATGGTATATGGAGGGAATTATAATCAATGTTTTGAAACAAGTTATATGAAGTGTTGAATGTGAAACTGATGATGTGCCCTGTAAACTTTCACTCAATCCACAATAAAAAAAAAAACAGAAGAAGAAAATTGGATATACCACAGCCCAGCAGTGTTGTTGTTGATGTTAAGTGCCTGCCGTTGAGTCAGTTTGACTCATAACGACCCAGTATAGGATATTTGAGGGGCAGTTGGTGAGTATGAACTGCTGACCTTGGGATTCAAACTGACCTGTGGTCAAGCGCTTTTCCTACAATGCCATACCAGGACTCCTTAGGCCAAATAGTGAAGACATGAAAAGTTGTGATTAGTTCCATTTGAAGGCTCCATACACCTTTCCTGTGACAGAAACTGCTAGTTAATCACAATTCCATTCTCCCCAGCTTCAAAAGCATTAAGAGTAGAGTAAGAGCTGGCAAAATGGCTTCTCAGCTAAACTGCATTTCCCAACATCCCTTTCACTTAGGCAGGGTGGGGTTCTGAAGCTTCTGTCAACGGTTTATGAATGAAAGGAGCATGAGCCCCTTCCAGGTCTGAACCTTAAGATGTTCCACATTCTATTTCCTTTTCCCATGTGAAAATACAGCTTTTGCGACGCAGATGATATACGTGATAGCAGAGTAACAAAATGGAAGGAACCTAACCCCTGAAACACAATGAGAAGCAAACCTAGTCAACAGACCTGCATCACTCAGACTAATTATTACATGAGCAATAAACAAACTTCCTTAGCTGTAAGCCACCGTATAACATGGATGAACCTTGAGGACATTATGCTGAGTGAAATTAGTCAGTCACAAAAGGAGAAATACTGCATAGGACCCCTACTGTAAGAGACTGAAAAAAGGAACCCATACTAAAAGAGAGAGGGGAATTCTTTGCTGGTTACAGGAGTGTGGGGGGTGGGGCGAGGGGAGGGAGGGGAAGGTGGAGCGCAAGGTAGGGAATAGACACAAGATAGTTTGGGTGCTGGGGAGGGGAATGGAAGAACAAGGCAGATAGTAGAACATGTAGGCAGGTTTGCATGGGCTAAGTGGGACAAAGGTAAATGATGATGTAGGCACAACCTTGAAACAACAGAGCTCTGGGATACAGGGATTGAGGCATGGTTTGAATGGGTAAAAGAAGGAATTAATGTTAAGATGCTTGACTATCTTTTGAATCTTGGTTTCCCTTGCCTACTACTGTAAAATATACATTGGACAGGGAGAGAAAGGAATAGCCAGAAACTTCACCATAGAAAGCTTGTAAGTCCATCTTCAGCCTATAACTAATTGGAATACCTAAAATGGGGCTAGAACTTGCCCAGGGAAGGAGGTTTCCTGCAGAGCCTTTGCATTGCATAAGACCATCATCATAGGTGAAATCCAGATCTCCATCCAGAATTTTCAGAGGTGGGAAATTTCCACCACAAACGACCAGCATACCAGCCTGGAGCTACTAGAAGAACAGTAGACACTTATTGAAGGAAAGACCAGCAGGAAAAATCAAAAACAGTAACAGCAGTCCAGTCCAATTGACTACTACAAAAACAAGCAAGTTGCTTGCAGGGGAGCCATCAGAGCAAGCAGTCGGGTCCACTCAGGGCAAACCCCTTCCAAGACTGAGATTCAAGGGGAATACACAAAGAGACATATGGTCTTGCTGAAGACCACACTGGTCTACTGATAAGAGGAAGTGGAGGAAAAATAGCAATGAAGTTGTGAGCTAAGTCCTACCATGTTCAACAGACTCCTGTCCACCTGGATTGAAACCTGGTTGGCCTGTAGTATGGCGAGACCTGGGGATTCCTGGAACTAGAGACAGGGACATGGCCACAGAGGACTAGAATGGAGAGTGAAGTGTCCAGCTGATATGAAGTGAGGGGAGATGCACAAGAACACCCATACTTGCGGATAACACCCATTTGACCTGGCTTCAATGGCTGGATGATCAGAACTCGACTAGAGGAAGAAAGAAGAGGTAAAAAAAGAGTAATCTGCTACAATATGATGAACTTGACCTACATTTATGGATGTAGTAGTTCAAAGAGGGAATGAATCTTTACACTGAGGATCATTTCCACCCCCTTGGTACACAGGGTTGACAGGGATGGGCAACTTAGACATTGGCTACCCAAAATGGGGGGGACTATAAAGGCATGAAGTGACTGGCTTATGAGCTTTCAACAGGGAGCCTAGTTTCAGAGGGTATAGGGGAAGGTAGAACCTCCACTGAGTGGTTTCCAACCTGTCTAGATGGGGCTGGTGAAAGAAGTTGAGTATAAGACTCTTGTTGTTCAATAATGAATAAATACTATCAGGACTGATTGTGAGTGTTTCAAATGTAAAGGTAGACATTTTGTTACAAAAGGAGAGGAGTGGTTGATCTTGCAGTCCAGGAGTGGAGGAACCTGGGACGATAAAGGGAGAAGAGCAGAGTGTGAGATCTATCCAGAGAAGCAGTGACACCAGAGATCAATGAAGAGACGATGATGTGGAGAGATGGAGCAGCTCAGGGAGAGGGGCTGTGTACTGACAGCCGGTGGGCAGTCTTGCAGGGTGTGCCCTTTGGTTGTTTAAATGGTGGTATATTCCTGAGTGCTTTGGTGTACATCCAAAAAGAAAAAAAAAAAAGAACAAAAACTGAGGGAATGGAAGCAAATGCTGTTGAATGATGATGCATGGAGGGGATTGTAATCATTGCAATGAAACAAAATACGAAGATAGGATAAGTTTAAAGCTGATGTTCTCCCATGTAAACTAACACCAGATTCACAATAAAAACTTAATTTAAAAAAAACTAAGCAAGTTTCCTTGGTACTTGAGCCAATATATTAGTGGGTCTCTTTGTTACAATAGCTTAGAAATTATAGCAACTAATAATAATAATAAATAATAATAAAAACAAGTTTGTTGCCATCAAGCCGATTCCAACTCATATCCACAGCATAGGACAATGTAGGACTGTCCCCACAGGCTTTTATATACTCTCTCCCAAAGTGACTAGTGGGTTCAAACTGCTGACCTGTCCATTAGCAGTTAGTTAACTACTGCAAAACCATGGTTCCTCCCCAACTAATACATTCCCCAAATAGGAACATTCTCTAAATAGGAATTCATATATTATTATTTGTTTCATATTGGTTATTTCCTGGTGTGGCACTGTGGGCTAATGCGTCAGATTGCAAAGTCATTTGAACTGCAAGGTCAGTGGTTCAAGCTTACCAGCTGCTCCTTGGAAACTCTATACAGGGTCACTATGGGTTGGAATTGACTCAATGGCACTTAACAACAATAACAACAACAGCATATGACTTGTTGAATATAAAACTAATGATATGCTCTGTAAACCTTCACTCAATTCAAAATAAAAAGTTAAAAACAAAAACCAAAAAGTGAGTTCAACACAGAGTTCATCACCTTTCTTATTGTCTAGGACAGTGTCCTCAAAGTGTTGGCCCTGAGTACTAATAAAATGCAGAGCCCAGGTCTCCTACTGAATCAGAATTCAATGGAGACGTAGCAAGTGTCTGTATTTATGAGAAGTGCCCCAACTGAATCTCATGCAAATTAAGCAAAGTTGTGTTCTTGATAATAGACACTTCTTAAAGTAAGACTCAGCAGCACAAAGTAGCTTGAGAAGAATATTTTTTAACCTCTAATCTAATCACAACTGCATCTTCCCTAGGAAGCCCAATTTTTTTTCCAGGATTGCCCAAGTGTACTTTACAACCATCGTATCTCTATACAGGCTTAAGTATTAATGAATCTTTTAAATATTTCTTTGAATCAGTTAAGACAAGGATAAAAAAAAAAATCTTTTAAACCATTCTGGAACATATAAACTGAAAACAAAGTCAAAGAACTCTCAAAGCAAGTAAGTTTATTGATAATTAAAAGTTTGTCTTTGCTGGAAGAACTTTGCTTTCTATCTCACTCCAACTTTGTCTGAAGAATTCTGAGTCAAAACACATCTTTTGGGCCAAGTGCCTTCATGCTCACCACTGAACCAATAAATCACATCATGATAAATGGAAAAAATTGAAGTTGTCAAAGATATTATTTTGCTTAGATCCACCATCAATGCTCATGGAAGAAGCAGTCAAGAAATCAAATGCTGCATTATGCAAATCTACTGTACAAGACCTCTTTGAAGTGTTCAAGAGCAAAGATGTCAGTTTGAGGACTAAGGTGCGCCTTATCCAAGCCATAGTATTTTCAGTAACCAAAGGAGCTCTGGAAGCGTAGTGGTTACAAATCGGGCTGCGAGCCTCAAGGTGAGCAGTTCAAAACTACCAGCTGTTCCATGGGAGAAAGATGAGGCTTTCTGTTCCCGTAAAGATTTACAGCCTCAGAAACCCTGTACAGAGCCTCTATGAGTTGGAGCCAACGCCACGGCACATAAAAACATCATCTACAGGTAAACATTTGGCAATAAATAAGGAAGACCAAAGTCAAATTGGTGCATCTGAGTTATGGTGTTGGAGAATATTAAAAGTACCATGAACTTCCAGAATAAACAAATCTATGTTAGAAGAAGTACAGCCAGTATGCTCCATAGAAGCCAAGATATCTTGCTCATACTTCATCTGTCATACTTGGGACACATTAGGAGGGAACAGTCCCTGGAGAAGGACGTTATGCTTGGTAAAATGGAGAGTCAGTGAAAAAGGAGAACCCCAAGAAGATGGATTGGCATAGTGGCAGTAGCAATGAACTTATACATAACAGTGACTGTGAAATTGGTACAGGACTGAGCAGTGTTTTGTTCTGTTGTAAATAGGGAACTGACTGGACAGCACCTAACAATAACAACAAAGGGACATCGATCATAAAAGGGATCAAGGTACAGGCCTGCTTACTACTGAAAGCAGGGGAAGTTTTACCAGATCACCACTGTTGAGGGTTTGGTTTTCCCAGGCAGACATAAAAGGATTTACTCATGCCAATCCAATACATGAAAGCTTGGTCAAGAAGCTAGAGGACATATGTATTATTTTACAATCTGAGGAATTTTGGCTTGGGAAGCATCAGTAGTTTGCTACTCAAGAATGGGCACCTCCTCCTAGGAGTTAAGATACTGTAAACACCAGCAGTTAGTTCCACCAGAAAATGCTTTTGGAGCAAATCAGTACAAAGGGAGAAAGATGCTCTCATACCACATTTTCTCTCTATGTGGCGTTTCTCTGCTCCAAAATGCTCCCTTTGATAAAAAAACTTTGCAGAAGATAACAGAAAGTATCCGCTAAGAGTCAGGCAGATCCAGATTTGAATTCTGACTCCAGCACACGTAGCTCTTTGATAGTCACTTCTCTGCTTTGAGTTGCAACATTCTACCTCAGAGACGTAAAAGAGAAAATGTATATACATACAGCATATTGTGAGCATGGTGGCTAAGTGTAGGATAAACACTGGACTGTGAACTGCAGTGTTGGTGGTTCGAGTACACCAGCTGCTCCAAGGTAGAAAAATGAGGTTTTCTGCTTCTGCAAAGAGTTACAGCCTTGGAAACCCTATAGAGGGTCACTATGAGTCAGAACCAACTTAAGGGTACTTAACAACAACAACAAAACAGAAATCATGGTGTCTGACTTGTATTTAAGTGTTTAAAAACTGGTGACTATTTTGCTATGGGTAAATTGAAGAGAGCAGATTATGACAATTTACCAGGTTGTCAAACAAATCTGAGCTGCAATTAGCCCAATTGGGGAAGAAATACCCTAGCGATGTTTTTCTTTCATAAAAGTCCCTCCTCCTTTATGAATGCTCGTATTACAGTAAAATTAACTTATTCTTAAGTATGAAAACTCACACTTTAATCATGATATCAATTTCTACCATACACTAAACTGGATTTCCAGAGAAAGTATGCCTTTTGTTGTTGTTGTTTCTGAACAATGAAATCTGAAGAATTACATCCATTATTCTACTTGTTTCCACTGTTCAGCCCAGACTCTCTTAGTTTATGTTTTAATGCTTTTGTGGGGGAAGGTAGAAATAGAGAGTAGCAAAAGTTAGAAATAAAGCAAGTGAGACAAGGAAAGATGTCAAATATACATTAAACACTACATTGCTAACCTCAAGGTCAGTGGTTCAAACCCACCAGTCGCTCCTCGGAAACCCTCCACAGGATCGCTGGGAGTCAGAATGGGCTCAACAGCAGTTAACAATAACATAACAATGACAATGACATATCAATGTGCTGGATATGGGCTCACAATATACTACAGAGACATACAACAGGGCCTTTAGCACAAGAGACTTCTCTGGATGGGCTGCAAGGTAAACCTGCGCCTCATAGAGTACTCCATGGGACAGAGGCAGATGAGAAACTGATCCAGCTGCTTTTCTCCTGCTTCCTGCTCTCCTCTGTTCAAATTCACTCTGCTCCCCTCACTTTCAGGTTCTATCATCCAACACTCATGGGGCTCCTTCCTATGTGCCATAATTTTGTATAGATAGATAGATAGATAGATAGAGCAAGAGAGAGCAAGAGAGAGAGTCCTCATGTGGTGCTGAGGGCTAATGCACTGAAATGCAACCCTATACAGGGTCACTATGAGTTGGAACAGACTCGTCGGCACTTAACCATATATATATATATATATATATATATATATATTGTTGTTGTTGTTAAGTGCCGTCGAGTCGGTTCCAACCCATAGCGACCCTGTACAGGGTTTCCGAGGGTGTAAATCTTTACGGGAGTAGAAAGCCTCATCTTTCTCCCGCGGAGCGACTGGTAGTTTCGAACCGCTGACCTTAAGGTTCGCAGCCCGATTCGTAACCACTACGCTACCAGAGCTCCATATATATATATATATATATATAAGGGTGGTGGTCGTGGTTATGTGCTGCGGAGTTGGTTTCCGAGGCTATAAATCTTTACGGGAGCAGAAAGCCTCATCTTTCTCCTGCAGAACAGCTGGTAGTTTCAAACTGCTGACCTAAAGGTTCCCAGCCCGATTCATAACCATAGGAAGATCTGGTGTGGCATTGTGGGTTAATGCACTACACTGCAAAGTCAGTTTGAACTGCACAGTCAGTGGTTCAAGCTCACCAGGCACTCCTCAGAAACCCTATACAGAGTTGCTCAGGGTTGGAACTGACTCGATGGCACGTAACAACAACAATACATGTATATATAATCATTCAAGTCCTGAAGTGGCAAGAGCCAGATCTCAGGCCAGTTGGCCAGGTTGCACAGTGGCAGCCAATTCAGGTCCAGACCCTCAGGACAAATGACTAGTCAATCCCTAGATGGTGCACTCCAAGATGCCATTAGTATATATGGATCTGAGGAGGTGTATGTGTATCTGATTCAACCCTCCCCGGATGCTCCCACCCGCACTCACACACATTTTGAAATAGTCTTGTCTTTTTATCAAGGAAATTTATAATAATGTATAGAAAGAAGAATCTTCTACGTCAGAAGCAGGCATGTAAGCAACAAACTATATTCAGAAGAGTACAAACTTAGGAAATAGACTACCAGTGGATATGAACCGAGGTTCAGCCCACTTACTAACTGTGTGACATTGGACACGTTATTTGATGCTTTTGTGCCTCCATTTCTTCACTATTGTGTCTGTTTGATAATAATAGAACCTACCTCCCTGGCTTGTTTTCAGAATTATTTATAGGTATAAAATGTTTAGAAATGTACCTGGAAGCAAATAGGTGATAAATAATAAGTATTTGCTACTTTAGATGTCTGGTCCACAATCAGATATCTAATTTGCTCTGCTCTCTGGCTTGGCCCCCATCTCTTCCTTCTGGAGTCTGAGATGACATTTCTGAACTTAACCCTGCCTTTCCCTCTTTGCCTTAGTTGACACTCCTCGTTCCGTGCCCTGGATATGTGGCCTTGTTGATGTGTAGTCATCACCAGACTTCTTAGTCTTGGTCTGCTCTGTCCTATTATTGCCAGATTCTTGAGATGACAAGTACACATTTTTGACATGTTTTGTTAGCCAGTGCAAGTGCTACCAGGACAATCTCATGCAGGTCTTAGGACTCAAAGCTTTACTAAAGCAAATGAAAATGCTAATTGGCTGTCTGATTACATCTCTAAATATCTTAAAGAAAACCCACAGCTCTGCACGTGGCACCCCAAAGATGAGCTCATTAGGAAGCTGCCAATGAAAATGATGGCTGTGACATGCCAGTGATCACTGTGAGTAAGCATTTCAGGTCTGAGTCACACAGAAGGGGGAGCCATTCCTACTAAAGGCATGATACTAGAACAGTGCTTCAGTTCATGCAATAGAACTGTCTGCCAAAGGGCTACCTCCCAACTCTCTCATGCCTTGTCCCAATTTAGCAATAAACTGCTACATCGCTTACAAAACTCAGACATTTAGGACATTAAATATACAGTAGACAGAGCAGCTAGAATAAAGACTCTCAAGGAAATCTTAGACAAACCATTGTAAAAATACTTTATAGTCAATGTCCACAACTGCTAGGAAAACACAAGGGGTATACAGGCTTTTCTGTGGTGTATTTGCCATTTCTTTTTGTGATATTATGTCAGCTCAACTAGTTGCAGAGGAGTAGCCTGACAGAACTGTACCTCAATTGCACCAGTTCTCTCTTAATTTCCGCCCAAGCACGTCTCTGTCCCTGCCTCCTGGGATGTCAACAGGTACCAAGTTGGCTGTTCAGAAGCCCACACAAACCAGAAATGCAAAGGAGTTAACATCTTCTGAGACAAAGTTTGACCAGTGGGAATCAAGAGCTAATAAACAAACACTCTCTTCTTTCATTCTCTGGTAGACAATTCGACACAGCTCCTCAGAGAGTTCCAAGTGTGAGTGACCTCCAGTTGCCCACAGTAGTGAGCAGCTCAGCAACGAGCCCTTGAACTGGCTTTCCCTTCTTTGTTGTTCCAGGTCCCCTACTCTCATGCCTTGAAATTACTTCCCTAAACAAGCTACTCACCTATCTCAGGCTCTGTTTTGAGGGGGAAAGTTAATCCAAGATGTCCCCACTGAAAGAATTTCTCTCTCTATTGTAGGAGTGGATTCACAGCAGTGAAAGTCAATTAAGAATATTTTCAAATATGATTATGTAGGAGATATCCGCCTACTTCAGATGCCCACCAAAGTGTCTAAGTCCATAAATAAACCAAAACGTGTTCGTTAAAAGACATGAACCCATGTATTCTGGTGAGAATGCCAGGAAACTGGCTCCGATGGAGCTTGGCATGTGGAATGTTGATTGATGTATGCCATGGACTGAATTGTGTTCCCCCAAATCTTTGTCAACATGGACCATGGTTCTCGGTAGTTTAGCAGTTATGTAATGATGTAATGTGGCAGCCTTGTAATCACCCCTCCACTGGCCCCCCTCCCCATGAAATGATCTGATGTGATAAACCAATATTCTGAATCCCATCACAGCCTTGATCAGACATAAAGGGAGTCTCTCAGTTTCTCTGGGGTGTATCTTACAAGAGATAAAAGGAGAGAGAAGCGAGCAGAGTGTGGTGCTGTGGGTTAATGTGCCAGACTGCAAAACCATTTGAACTGCAAGGTCGGTAGTTCAAGCTCACCAGCTGCTCCTTGGAAACCTTTTACAGGGTCGCTGTGGGTCAGAACCGACTCAACGGCACTTAACAACAACAACAACAACCAAGAAAGAAGAGTCTGGAGTAGATCTAGTCCTTTAGATCCACGACCCTGAGCTAGGATCCTCTTATATCCAGGGAAAGACTGATGCCAAGACCAGGGAGACCTCCGAGGAATGCAGGGTCTACAGACTACTACTACACCAGGACCTTTCCCAAGAGCCAACAGAGAAAGAAAGCCTTCCCCTAGAGCCGACTCTCTGAATCTGGACTTCTAAATTGTAAAAGAATAAGTTTCTGTTTGCTAAAGCTACCCACTTGTGATATTTGTGGTACAGCAGCACAAGATAACTAAGACAATGCCCTTAAGATGAGTACCTGAGGAAAGGAGAGGAAGAAAATGGGCAGAAAGGAAAAGAAACAAGAGTCTCAGATTAACACATGGGGTGCTGCTCTGAAACGAAAATGGCTTACCAGAGTTGCCACACATTGGAATGAAAAAACTGAGCTTTTATATCTCCCCATGAATCAATCAGTCACTGGATGTGGACCAGACCAGGAAAGGGTGTGACCTGGGGAAAGGCAGTTCAATGCCAATGAGACAATCCTTAAAGGGGATGGCACGGAAGGCCATCTGCTGATTGCATGACTACATCCTCAGAACCTGCACCAGCGGTCCTTCCCCCAGGAAAACTGGGAGAAGATGGCAGCTCAGCCCAGTAAAGAGAAAATCAGAGAGACATGGAGGCAGTTTCCAAATGTGTGATGTGTTCTCATGTAGAAGCGATAATGGGATTGGTCCTCTATGGGTAGAACTAGTAACAATCGGTGAATATCTACTTTAGGAAAAGAAGATTCTACCTCAAAATTAAAAATTTTATGTAGGAAAGATTACCTAAAGAAGGATTGAAATGTGCCAGTAAGGGACTCATAAACATCTGAATGTAGAGTAAATCCAAGAGAAAACGTGAAGCTCTCCTCCACCATTGAGATTCTATGATGCCAAGATTCAGAGTAATGCTCATAATACAAAATGTCATTTATGCATCATTCATAGGCAGCACGATCATCCCTAAGGCACAAAAAATAAATATAAAAGTGCCATTTGTCATGACTCCATGAGAAAATAAACACACTAAGCAATAAGAATACTGACTAATGACTGCAGGCATTTCCCAACTTAAAAAACACCTAATATACCAACACCCATCCATCTAGCTATCTAGTTATTTGTCTATTTGGTCCATTTTTCCACATATTTACACTAATTTTGCAGCAAATCAAGCACTCCAAGTTCATCCATTTCCATCACTAAGCAATAAACTGAGATTTGTCTTGTGACCAGACAGGGAGACGGCTACCCCAAGGCAGCTCAAAATCAATCAATGTTTCTAAAACCAAGTTTATATTTCCTTTGTCCACACCCTAACTCCAGCATGTATTCCCTTATCAAAATGTGTCAGTAATGGCACTATTCACACCAATATTAAAAGCCAGAAATTTAGAGCACATGGGGTTGAGAGTCGGATATCACTGATTATGAAAATCACATCCTTCATCTACTTGTTATATGAAATCAGACAAGTTATATAAACCTTTCTGAACCCATTTTCCTCAAAAAATAGGATATTTCTTATCTCATCAGTTGTTTTACAATGAAAATAAATAACATACATTAAAAAACTAGCAATGTCTTGAGTATAGTAGGTGCTCAATTCATGTTAATTCCATTCTGCTTTCTTACATAATCAATGGGTCTCCAAGTCACAAGTGTTTGGACATCAGATGGATCCTGCTGAAAGCAGAGAATATCAAAAAGGATATTTACTTTGCTTTATTGACTATGCAATGGCACAGTTAATCATAACAATCATAGTGAATCATAACAAATTATGGAAAGCATTATGAAAAACTTGTGTGCTTGTAAGGAACATGTACATAGACCAAGAGGCAGTTGTCAGAACAGAACAAGGGCATACTGAATGGTTTAATGGTTTAAAACTAAGAAAGGTGTGTTCTAGGATTGTATCTCTTCACTATACTTATTCAATTTGTATGCTGAGCAAATAATCTGAGAAACTGGATTTGAGGAAGATTCATTAATATCCTGCAATAGGCAGATTATACAACCTTGTTTACTGGAAGAGAAGAGGACTTAAAATACATACTGATGATCAAAGACTGCAGCCTTTAATACAGACTGCACCTCAATGTAGAGAAAACGGAAATTCTCACAAGTGGATCAATAAATACCATCATGATAAACAGAGAACGATTGAAGGGTCAAATATTTCATTTTTCCAGGAACCACAATGTACATTCATGGATGCAGCAGTCAAGAAATCAAACAATGTATCACATTAGAAAATCTGCAAAAGATCTCTTTAGAGTGTTAAAGAGCAGAGTTGTCAGTTTGAGGACTAAGGGATGCCACATGAAAGCCACTGTATTTTCAATTGCCTCATATTCATGTGAAAATTGGACAATGAATAAGAAAAACTGCAGAAGAATCCATGCATTTGAATGATGGTGTTGGTGGAGAATTCTGAAGTACCATGTGCTGCCAGAAGAACCAACAAATCTGTCTTAGAAGAAGTACAACCAGAATGCTCCTTAGTAGCCATGATGGTGGCATTTCATCTCTCTTACTTTTGACAGGCTGTTAGGAGGGTCCAGTGTCTGAAGAAGAAAATCATGCTTGGGAAAGTAGGGGGTCAGAGAAAGAGAGGAAGACCCCCAAGAAGATGGATTGACATGTAGCATTAACAATGGGATCAAAATAACACCAGTTGTGACGATGGCACAAGACCAGGCAGTGCTTAGTTCTACTGTGCAGAGGGTCATCATGAGTCAGAACTGACTAGATGGCACCTAACAACAACAGTACAATTGTTCTATCTGTTCCTTACTTCAGACACTTGCCATCTCTTGCCTAGATTACTGCAATAGATTCCTCATTGCTCTCCCTAACACTCATCTCCCCTTTCTCTAGCCCAATACTCCACCTGCCTTCATCTACTCCAAGTACTTGCAAGTATCCTGGACCTCAAAAATTCTGTTACCTTTTTAGGATACCTTTCCTACCGGCATTCTCATGGTGATCTCCTCTTTATTCTACAAAAATTACCTAAAGCTGCACCTTCTCAGTGAAACCTTTCCAAAGAAGCTGCTCTTCACTAAGCCAAGGTTAGCCTCTTCTGTGATTTCCTGGTTCCTTGTATGTAACTCCAATTTTAATTATAAAATACTATGCATCATGTCCACCACTCGTCTGTCGGTTTGTTGAATTGTGGTGGCTTGTGTGTTACTGTGATGCTGAAAGCTATGCCACTGGTATTTTAAATACCAGTTAGACCACCACAGTGGACAGGTTTCAGCAGAGCTTCCAGAGTAAGACAGACAAGGAAGAAAGTTAGACCACTTCTGAATCATTAGTCACTCAAAATGTTATGATTAGGAATGGAACATTGTCAGATATAGCACCAGAGGATGAGCCCCTCAGGTTAGAAGGCACTCAAGATAACAACTTAAAATGAGAAGACAGCTGCAAATATCCATTAACAATCAGAACATGGAGTGAAGCATGAAGCATAACTCTAGGAAAAATGGAAATAGTCAAAAATAAAGTGGAACATATAAAGATAGATATCTTAGGCATTAGTAAACTAAAATGGACTAGTCATGTTGTTTGCTTTTCCAACAATGACAAATTGAAAAGGTGGCTCATTCATCATTAAAAAGAACATTTCAAGATCGATATTGAAATGAAAAGCTGTCTGTGATAGGATAACATCCATATTTCAACAAAAAAACAGCAACAGTTAAACCACTGTTATTCAAACTGATGCACCAATGACTAAAGCCATTGATGATGAAAATGAAGAATTCTACTAACTTATTCAGTCTAAAAAATGATCAAATATGCAATCAAGATATATTGATGATTACTGGTGATTGAAATACAAAAATTGGAAACAAAGAGGAAGGATGACTAGTTGGAAAAATATGTTCTTGGGGATAAAGATCATGCTGGCAATGTTGTTGTTGTTGTTGTTAAGTGCCGTGGAGTCAGTTCTGACTCATAGCGACCCTGTACAGGGTTTCTGAGGCTGTAAATCTTTACAGGAGCAGAAAGCCTCATCTTTCTCCCACGGAACAGCTGGTAGTTTCGAACTGCCGACCTTGTGGTTCGCAGCCCGGTTCGTAACCACTACGCTACCAGAGACAATTTCGCAAGACCAATTACTTATTCATTGCAAATACAATTTCAACAACATAAATGTAAACTATACCTGTGGTCCTCACCAGATTGCATATACTGGAATCAAACCGATTACATCTGTGAGGAGACATGATGGAGAAACTCAATATAATCAACCAAAACAATGTCAGGGACCAACTCTAGAACAGACCACCAATAACTCATATGCAAGTTCAGACAGAGGCTGAAGAAAAGCAAAACGAATCCATGAGAGCCAAAATACAACCTTGAGTATATCCCAAATGAATTGAGAGATCATTTCAAGAACAGACTTGATGCATTCGATACTAATGACCGAAGACCAGAGGAGTTGTGGTAAGACATGAAGAACATCATCCATGAAGAAAGCAAAGGTCATTAAAAAGACAGGAAAGAAAGAAAAGTTAATGCCAAAAGAGACTCTGAAACTTACTCTTGAATATAGATAAGCTAAAAAACAGAGAAGCTAAAGTAACTGAAAGAAATGATGAAGTAAAAGAGCTGAATAGAAACTTTCAAACAGCAACATGAGATGATAAAGTCAAGTATCTTAAAGAAATGTGCAAAGATCTGGAGTTAGAAAACAAAACAAAAAAAAAATCAAGCCTCAGGTTGCAATATTGAAGGAATGAATAAGCAAAAATTTGAGTGATACAGGAAGCATCAAAAGAAGAAGGAAGTAGTCACAGGGTCAATTGGCATAACATAGTTCACAAAGACAATGTTCTAAATCCTAATTTGATGAGTACCATCTGAGATCTTAAAAGCTCATGAGTGTCCATCTAAGGTGCAACAATTGATCTCTCTATGTGCAGAAGAAAGACAAATGACGAGAACTTATATGCTTGGAATCAATTAATCCAAGGGACTAATGGAACATGTGAATGAATATCAGTCACCATGACTCTGAACTAGATGGTGCCCAACTACCACTACCAACTGCTCTGAACATATTAGAACGTTTCAGATAGAGTGGGAGAAAATGTGGAACAAACCTCAAATTAAAAAAAAAGATGACTTACTGATCAGAAAGACTGGAGGAACCTGAGACTACAGCCCTTGAGACTGGCCACCCTTCAGATCTGGAAAGGAACTCACCCTCATGATCCAATTTTCAGCCAAGCAGTAGGTAGGTACACAGGAGAGACAACAACATTAGTAAGGTGCACTCACCATGGAATGGTCAATCATTCAAAATCAAAAGGGCAACATTTACCTAAGCACAAAATTGAGAAGGAATGGGAAGGTGGCAGGAATGGAAATAGGACCCAGAGGGAGGAAGTGGGATAATAGTTGTTGCATGGAGGGGACTTCAATAATTGAGATGAAACAAAATGTATGATTTGTTGAAGGTAAAATTGATGATCTTGTCTTTAAATCTTCATTTGATTCACAATAAAAAGTTAAACAAAAAGAAAATAAAAGATGGAGAAAACACACAAAGTCATAGTACCAAGAAGAATTAGCCAATGTTCAACCATTTCAAAAGGTATACCATGTGATGGAGAGTCATAGTGTAGCACTATGGGATAATGCACACAAGTTCGGTGGTTCAAGCTCATCAGATGCTCCTTGGAAACTCTATACATGGTCACTATAAGTTGAAACTGACTTGACAGCACTTAACAACAACAACACTAACCATATGATCAAGAACTGATATTAAGCTAGGAATCCAAGCTGCACTGAAGACATCGGCAAAAAACTAAGCTCCAGGAATTGATGGGATTCAACAGAAATGTTTCAATAAACTGATGCAATGCTGAACATGCTCACTCATCTATACAAAGAAATTTGGAGGACAGTTACCTGGCCAAGAGATTGGAAGCGATCCATATTTGTACCATCCCCAAAAAAAGTATCCAAACAGAATGTGGGAAACATCAGACAATATTATTAATATTCCTTGTAAGCAAAATTTTGCTGGAAATAAAAAAAAAGTAACTGCAGTAATGCATCAACAGACAGCTGCCAGAAATTCCAACTAGATTCAGAAGAGGCTGTAGATAATGGGATATCATTGATGATTTCAGATGGTTCTTGGCTAAAAGCAGAGAATACCAGAACTGTGTTTACTTGTGCTTTATCGACTATGCAAAGACATTAGACTCTATGCATCATAACAAACTATAGCTAACATTGCAAAGAATGGGAATTCCAGGACAACTTAATTGTGCTGATGAGGAACCTGTACATAGACCAAGAGGCAGTTGTTAGAACACAACAAGGGCATACTGAATGATTTGAAATCAAGTTAGTTATATCCTTTCACCATAATTGTTCAATCTGTATGCTGAGCAAATAATCTGAGAAGATGGATTATATGAAGAAGAACCTGTCATCAGAATTGGAGGAAGAATTATTAACAACCTTTGATATGCAGATGACACAACATTGCTTGTTAGAAGTGAAGAGGACTTGAAATACTTACTAATGATGTTCAAAGACTACAGCCTTCAGAAGAGATTGCATCGCAATGTAAAAAAAATCCTCCCAACTGGACCAATAAATGACATCATTTATTGGTTGTTTCAACGACATCATTGATAAATGGAAAAAAGAATGAAGTTGCCAAAGACTTCATTTTGTTTGTATCCACAATTAACACTCATGGAAGCAGCAGTAAAAAAATCAAACAATGTATTGCATTAAACAAGTCAGCTGCACATGACCTCTTCAGAATGTTAAAAAGCAAAGATGTCAGTTTGAGGACTAAGGTCCACCTGATCCAAGCCATGTATTTTCAATTGCTTCCTATACCCGTGAAAGAATAGGGAGGACTGTAGAATAATCCATGCATTTGAATTATGGTGTTGGAAGAGTGTTGGGGAAGTGCCATGTACTGCCAGAGGATAAACAAATCTGTCTTGGAAAAAGTACAGCCAGTTCTTTAGATGGGAGCATGGAGAGACTTAATGTCCCGTATTCTGCACATGCTGTCAGGAGGGACGAGTCCCTGGAGAAGGACATCATGCTTGGGCAAGTGGAGTGTCCATGAAAAAGAGGAAGAGCCCAATGAGATGGACTGATGCGTTACAGCAACAGTGGGCCCAAACAAATCAATTGTGAGGATCACACAGGACCTGGCAGTGTTTTGTTCGGCTGTGCACGGAGTCGCTGAGTTGGAACCAACTCAAAAGCACCTAACAACAATAACAATACTTCTATGTCAGTCTCTTCCAGTAAAATATAAACCAGTTAATAGTAGGGCCTATATCCATATACCTAGTATCTATTATGTACCTGGCTCTTCCTGTGCTCAGTAAATATCTATGAAAAAATGGATGATTGAATGGAATGAATAAAAATTTCAAACCTAGAAAAAGTTGCATGTGTAGTATACTGAAAACCAATATACCCTTTACCAATACCCACAATGAACATTTTACCACACCTAATTTACCTCTCCCTCTCTGTAAATATGGAGATGTGTACTTCAGCTTGTAGGCACCTAAGAAAAAGAACATTCTCTTACATAACCACAATTTGTAAATTTGACATTAACATTAGATTACATTAGATTTAATATATATTACACATAATTTAGCATTGATACACTATTTTATGCTGAGTGCATATTCAAATTTTGCTAGTAAAGATGGATGAATTTATAATAAACATTATTATAAAAACAATTCTTAGTATTAGAGAATGCAGACTGCAATTTTATTGGTGATGATGGTGAATGGAGAAGCAGGAGGAGAGATGAGAGCAAGAAAGGGGAAGGAAAATGTGAACTGGGAAGCACACTAAATTGTTGTTGTTACATGCTGTCCAGTCGGCTCTGACTCATAGTGACCATATGCACAACAGAATGAAACACGGCCGGTCCTGCACCATCCTCACAATTGTCGCTATGCTTGAGTGCATTGATTCTGCTACTGTGTCAACCCGTCTCATTGGGGGTCTTATTCTTTTTCACTGACCCTCCACTTCACCAAGCATGATGTCCATCTCCAGGGACTGGTCGGTCCCTCCTGATAATATGTGCAAAGTACCATCCTGTTCTGTAAGAAGCACTCCAGCCATACGTCTTCCAACACAGATTTATTTGTTCTTCTGGTAGTCCTTGGTACTCTGAATATTCTTCTCCATCATCACACTCAAATGCATCATTTCTTCTACAGTCTTCCTTATTCACTGTCTAATTTTCATTATTATTGTTGTGATTAAGTGCCCTTAAGTCGGTTCCTACCCACAGCAACTCTGTATAGGGTTTCCGAGGAGCAGCTGGTGAGCTTGAACTGCAGACCTTGCAAATCAAACTGACTTTGCAGTCTAGCACATTAACCCACAGCACCACCAAAATGGTTAGTAGTTGTTGATAAGTGGAGTTGAATTGATTCAAACTGTCCTTTTGTTTTATCCTGCAGTGCCCCACCAGTATTTCAAAATGGTTAACAGGAGTTCTTTTTATAAAATCAAAATACCTCTGAAACTTATAGTCTTTAATTCCTTGATATAATATTAGTTCCAGCCCAGATGATACAAATAAAAATGGTTCTGAATAAGGACGGCAAAAGGACAAAGGAGATTGGCAGATTATTTCAGAGTTCTAAACTCTCTGGGAGATAGTGGCATTGTCAAAAGTAGAGGTACTTACTGGGATGCCATCATGGCAAGCAATCAAGTTCCTTCAGGACTGAAACTCTAAGGGAACACATGAATAGGCATTGGTCTACTGGTGAGCAGAAGAAGGGGAAAGTCAGCAATGAAGAAATGGGCTGAGTTTCTTCCACAGACTCCCATTGACCTGGAGATGAGAGAGAGAAGAGGAAGGGGATGGTTGGTCCACAGTGTGGTGAGACCTGAGGACACTTGAGCCCATGGACAAGGACATAGCTGTGGAGGGCTAGAGATGAGAGTGAAGCATCCAGCTGATATGAAGTGAGAGGAGGCATACAAGAACACCCAAAGTTGCAGACAGTAGCCATTTGACCTAGCCTCGATGGCTTGATAATCAGAACTCGACTAGAAGAAGATTAAAAAATAGAACTAAACAATTTTTGATAAAGGAAACGAGGGTAAATTGCTACAATTTGATGAATCTGACCTATACTCATGGAGGTAGTAACTCTAAATACCAACAGAGAGAGAAGGAGTCTTCACATCAAGTATCAATGCTATCCCCTCTGTACACAGGGTAGATAGGGACGGGCAACTTAGACACTGGCTACCTAAAATGAGGAGACAATAAAGGCACAAAGTAACTGGCTTAAAAGGTTTCAAAGGGGAGTTTAGTTTAATAGTGTGGGGGGGGGGAAGAGGGGAAGAATCCCCACTGAATAGTTTTCATCTTAAGAAAAATAAAAGTAGAGACACTTAGAACAGAAGATTCTATAGTCAGGAAGAAAAGTAATTGGAAGAAGAGGACAAAAAAACAGAAATCTTCAAAGACATCACCTAATTTTGGGGGGTCAATTGTTGAGTTAAACTCCCTAGATGACTAAGGAAAGTCTTACTTCCTCATTCTGTGCCTCTCATACTGTATTTCTCTTATCCTTGGTTATGGATTGGATTGTATGACACCCCCTGCCCCCCAATATGTTCTATAATCCTAACCCTTAAACTGGTAATGTAATCCCAGTTGGGAACAGGGTTTTCTTTGTAATGTTAACTAGGCCATAACAGTGTAGGATGTATCTCAAACCTAATCATTTTTGATATATAAAAAGAACACAGAAGCAAGGAAGCACAAATTGGGAAAAGATGAATGTGATATGGATATGACCAAGGAACTGAGAAACATCATGACTAGAGAAGCTAGACAAAGATTTCCCCCAGAGCCAGCCCCACAGTACCACCAGAGTTCCTTCCTAGAGCCAGCAGGGATCCTGAATTCAAAGGAGTCTCTTAAACTGTGAAAAGTATTAGGCAAATCTGCTACACAAGACTTCTTGAAAGTGTTCAAGAGCAAAGATGTCAGTTTGAGAACCCAAGTCATAATATTTTCAATAGCCTCATATGCATGTGAAAGTTGGACAATGAATAAGGAAGACTGTAGATGAATTGATGCATTTGAGTTATGGTATTGGAGAAAAATATTCAATTTACCATAGACTCCCAGAAGAACAAACAAATATGCGTTGGAAGAAGTACACTCAGAATGTTCCTTAGAAGCCATGATGGCCAGACATCGTCTCTCATACTTTAGACATGTTATCATGAAGCACCAGTTCTGGAGAAGGACATCATGCTTGGTAAAGTGGAGGATCAGTGGGAAAGTGGAAGACCCCCAATGAGATAGATTGGTACAGTGGCAGCAGCAATCGGCTCAAGTGTAGCAATGATTTCAAGGTTAGCACAGGACTGGACAGTGTTTCGTTCTGTTGTGCATAGCATAACTATGAGTTGGTACCAACTCACCAGCACCTAACAAAAACAACAAACTGTGAGAAAATACTCTTGATTTTCTGTTTAGCAAAGCCTCCCACTAGTGGTATTTCTGTTTCAGCAGCACTAGGAAAGTGAGACACCCTCAGATCACGTTCTTGTACACTTAGTGGTAGAATGCAAATTCAATAGTCATTTGCAGCTTTACTTCTATGTGGAAATACATTCCACATTCCAAACAACGTAGTTTGGGGACATCTGCTAGTAAACTGGCATTTGTTCAACTCTGAAATAATATAATATAAAAGCTATATTTTAAGTAGGTGTGTAGCTGCCTATGGCTTCTGATATTCTCTTCAGGTCCTTGTATTAAAGATCAAAGACAGATGCCTGATCAAAACTCACCCAATTCATATCAGTGCTTCTCCAGCCAGCAGGAGCATTTCTTTTTCAGCCACAGCCCTTTAATTTTACCCATAACCTTTCATCAGCTAGAATATACAAAGTCTGGATCCTAGAATTTCTTAACACAGATGCCTCCTGGACATGTCATTTATAATTCTTTATATTCTCATTATCAAATCTAATAAACACTGTCTTGCTTTTGAAGTTCTCACCACCCATGTCTTTATCAAAGGGGGACTTGGCCACTGGATGGCTGGATGGCTGGCTTCTTTACAGACTAAACAGTTGCTATCTAACTCATGGCAACTTCATGTGTATCAAGGTAAAACTGGACTCCATGGAGTTTTCAATAACTGATTTTTATGGAAGAAAATTGCCAGGACTTGTGGCAAGGAACTTCTGGGTGGACTCAAACTGCCAACCTTTTGGTTAGTAGCCAAGCACAGACATACATTCTACTGGTTTTACTTCTCTGGTAGAATACTAACTGATAAAAAACAGAACCTCTAACCTCTCAAAACAGCCCAATTGTTTTAGATGTTTCCCCTTTTGTGGCTTTAACACTTTTCTGAGAGGGAGCAAAAAAGAACCAAAATTCAACCACGGTGTCAAATTCACCTTTCATAGGACTAGTACAGAAACTACAGCATTTTTCACATATAATGTGTCCACATAAATAAAGCCCACCATACATATAAATGCACATATGGTATAGGAAATTAATGCATGAAAGAGCATCATGGTGTACAAAAAACTATATAACACATGTTTTATTTTTGCAAAAATATGGTATGTAAATAAAAAATCCTTTGAGGTACAGAAAGGATCTGAAATTCTTATTGTCACTGTCCAAGTTAACAAATTGTCTTTTTTCTTAGTTTCCCATTTGATAGTTTGTACACAAAACTGTCCATGACTGTCTGGGTTCCCCACCATAGATCAGCACTTTTCCCATTTCTGCAGTAGGTTCCTCCTCGGCTCCTTTCATCCAAATATTCTACCCCTTCTTGCCTTCTTTCCTTTGTTTCTGGGGAAATCTTGTCCTTTTGATCTGGTATAACTGATTATTCTAAGGAACATTTCCTCTGGGGTGGTATTTTATGTGCCTTTCTATTAATTGCCTGAAAGGTAGTCTCTGGGAATGGCTCTAGTCCCAGGTCAGAAGGGTGTTTTAGGTCCAGTCTCAGGGGTTTCTCCAGTTTCTGTCAAACAGTAAGTCTAGGTTTTTGTGTGTGTGAATTTTATTTTCATTGTACATTTTTCTCCCATTCTGTCTGGGACCCTCTGCTGTAATACCAGCCGAAGTGTTTGGTAGTGGTACTGGGCACCATCTAGTTTTTCTGGTCTCGGAGTTAGGATGTAGTTCATGTGGTCCATTAGTCCTTTTGACTAATTGCTCCCTTGAGTCTTTGGTTTTCTTCACTGCTCCAGACAGGAAAAGACAAGTACTTGCATCTTAGATGGCCACTCACAATCTTTTAAGATCCCAGTAGGGGTCTTTACTCACCAAAGTAGGATGCAGAACATTGGCTTTACAAACTATGTTGGGCCAATTGATTTTGATGTTCCTTGAGTCTATGATCCTTAGCCTTTGAGCGTAAGACCTTAGTCCCGTGAAGTGTTTAGTTATGTCTGAGATGTTTCCAGGACTCTGCTCCTTCTGTGCTCAATTGTCTATATTAATACACATGCAGCACCTACAATAGTTGTTGTTGTTGTTGAACCGCAGACCTTGCATTCCTGTGCATTAACCTGCAGCACCACACCAGAACTCCCACCTATAATTATATATGTAGAAACATATACAACCAAACCTATATCCACCCAAGCGCACACATTTTCTAACCTCATGAATAAATAAAGAATAGCACAGAGGTAGAGCTCATGGGCTTTAGAGACTAAATTACTAAATTCCCATCCTGTCTTCACACATACTAGCCCTGTGGGTATGGACAAGCTGGCTAATCTTTTTTAGGCTTCCAGTTAGTTCCCCATCTGTAGGATGAGTACCATTAAAGTACCTGATTCATAAGGTTGTTTGAGATTAAGTGAGAAATTGAACAATAAACACTCTGACTCATGAGTGGTAAGTACTTAAATGCAGAGTTGATGGTTATTATTATTGTTTTGGTGCCACTTCTATTAGGAACTGATCAAGATCCCTAACCTTTACTTATGCTCAGAATAAAAGCCATTTCAAAATGACTTCATCTGCTATCTTGTTCTCAATATTCAGGTTCATATAGCTGTTTTTGTGAATGTTTGAAATAAGCTGCAGGCACACTCAAAGTAGTATCTTCCTATTCAGTGTGCCCTTAAACAGTTCCTCATAATGAAAAAGAATGAAAAAGTGAAACTCTGCCTAGAAATAGATAGGGTGCAAGGTGAAAACATAGTGGTGGTGTGTGGGAGCGTTAGGGGGAGACATCTGAGAATCAGAAGGTAAGAATTTCATACCCTTCTCCATTGGGATGATCTAATGTGGAAACCATAATTGAGGGTAATCATAAAGTTTGATTTGAGTTTAACCACTGTGTGTTGATCATTAGCTTCTTCCGGTAGAAAAAGTATAGCTTGTATTCATTATTTCATCCATCCATGCATTGATTCTTTTCTTCCTTAATTGAAAAAGCATTCCTGAACACCTTTCATGTACACAACAATCAAGTATGAGTGACCAACAAGAAGTACAGTAAAGACCCACTCAGAAGAGGAAGGTGTTGTATCTGACTGAGATGGGTAAGACAGGCTTCTTGAGAGGGGTGTCCTTTGAGTTGATTCTTCCACAGGGTCTGGGATTCAATGGTGCTTAGTAAATATTTATTGAGTAAATGAATGTCAAGAGTCCCTGAGTGGAATATACAGTTAAGCACTTGACTACTAGCTGAAAGGTTAGTGGTTCAAATCTACCCACAGTGCCTTGGAAGACAGGCCTGGTGATCTGACTTCCAAAAGGTTACAGCCTTGAAGACTCTATGAAACAGTTATACTCTGCACACAGAGGTTCGTCATGAGTCAGAACTGCTTCAGTGTCAACTAACACCACCACCAATTATTCAATAAATCAATGAATACATGAACAAAGAGCAGGCAAAATTTCAACGGGATTAGTATGAGGGAAGGCACAAAGACAGGGAAGCATCACCAAACACATGAAACAGAGATTCCTCTGGGGCTTCCAGAACATAGGCTACTTGTGGGAAAAGGTATTACTAGTATAATTTCTTGTGAATGCAAGGCTTTCAATGTCAGACTTACAGAATATGGGCCATAATCTTACAGGAAATGGGGAGCCATTGACTTTTCAAGAGGGCTAACAGAGACATACATCTACATGGATACACTGAAGAAATAATTGGCTAGGTGGTGGTATGCAAGACAGATGGAGGGGAAAGAGGAGAATACATATGTTAGGATGGCATCTCTACTGCCCACACAACAGCCTCTGGAGGATGAGCCAAGGACTGGACCCAGCAATCTGGCTAACACTGGTTCAGGTGCTTTTGTATTCAGACCCACTCCTTAGAGGCTTATTATGAAAATACACAAACCGTGCCTTATAATATAAACTCAAAACACTTCTGATATAAACACTAAGGGGGAAAGATGAGAGAGTGCTAGTTTAAAATCTAGTCAGAATAAATTTGGAAAGAAATATTATAATTTTGCGAAGAGATGAGACATGACTAAGGAAGAACATGCATTAACTGCCCATAATTGCTGCTAAAAATTCACATGACATTAAATTAAGTTAGTTTAACCTTAAATTAAGAGTCAAGAAAGTGCACAGAATAATAATGTTCTTCATCCAATCATTCATGTTTAATTTAGCTAACAGCATGACTATGACGGCACATTCGGCAATTGGCCACAATGGTCATTTTAGAATTTTCCAAAGACAGTCCTTTTGGCAAGGAAAGGAACCGTGTCAGAGTCTTCTTAAGCTTCCCATTGATGATTATTGAAAATGACACCATTATCACAAAGCATAAACAGTCTAAATGATAACTTCAAAATAACTTAGCTTGTCCTGGTGTGATGCTATAGGATAAGCACTAACCACAGGATTGGCGATTCTAACCAACCAGTCACTCCTTGGAAACCCTACACAGGGTGGTTATGAGTCAGAACCAACTCCACGGCACTTAACAACAACAACATAACTTTATTTAGACATTACATAATTTTTACTTCACGATTCATGTACTACCAAAATATCTAACAACATGTTAAATAAAGTGTCAAATATGAATTTGTTCTAATAATCTAAAGATATATTTCCATGGAATATGTGCCTAATATTAAGTTAAAATAGAGTTTTAGAGTAGCTGTAAAATACTATTATATGAAAATATTCACAGAAGAGGAGACAGTGAAGGAAATGCAGCAAAATGTAGACATCAAATGTCTTTTGAGTTCATGAGTTTCCAACTAAAAACTGTTGTTTCTCTATTTTTTCAAATGAACAGCTATTTTGTTAAAAAATGGAAGCCCTGACCATTGTTTTTAGTTGTTGTGTCTTTTTTAATACCAAGAATGGCCATGGATGCTAAACAACAGTGGAGCTTAAGCTAGGATGCAAAGAGATTTTTGAAACACTAGAGTTTTGGTTTATGGGCCTATCACAGTGGGTAACACATGGGTAGCACTCAATAAACAGTGAGTCAATGAATGAGGTATGGCATAGACTAACAAGACAATCTGAGTGAGTTTCTTTTTTAAAAATTCAGTTGGTTAGCATGATGCCAAGCAAAACCCATAATTGGTTATAAACTATTAGTCTCTACTAGCTTGCTGTAGCAGAACTGGGGAAGCAAAATCCTGGAGAAAATCCAGGTGTTCCTCATTAGCTACTCCTTAGCCGTAAACTGAAAGTTTTCAAAACTGGATCCAAACACTTGGTGACATCATAACTCAGGGAAGCAGCTATTCTAGATGACCTAGACTTTTCCTGTGTGAAAACTAAAGATTTACACACTTAACAATTTTTGAAGTAAATATTACAAATAATGTTTTAATTACTTCCTTATCTTCTTAAATTGTCCACAGGGAACTTGTCTTGAAACTTCATTTTCACTCTTAGAAACAACAATTGTTGCATTAAGATGCAATATAACATGAATATAATTAATACCACTGAATTACATGCTTCAAAAAGAGTAACAACTTTTTATGTTATATGTATGTGTGTTATGTATATTTCATGCATAACATAAGAAGAATAAGTACATTTTATCAGAATAAAAAATCTGATATCTAGAAAAGAGATACGT
Organism: Chrysochloris asiatica; assembly: GCF_000296735.1. Classification (NCBI taxonomy): domain Eukaryota; kingdom Metazoa; phylum Chordata; class Mammalia; order Afrosoricida; family Chrysochloridae; genus Chrysochloris; species Chrysochloris asiatica. The sequence goes on from NW_006408549.1 coordinate 4,771,652, forward strand.
AGTAAGTTTCCTAGTGAAATTCTCACACCTAAAATTATCCTAAAACACTATGCTTTTTGACTTGGGTTCTTTTGTGCTGGCCTTCATTCTGCAGTTTTCTAAATATATCTTGCTATGGCACACCTCCATGTTTTCTTTCCATACATTTTTTTCTTTGATCAAAATACCTTTCAATAACTATCTTATCTACCTATAAAATTCCTATTTATCTTTCAGGATCCAGCTTTCCTGACAGCTCATACACAGATATTTATTTCTGTATAGCTTACACTCCTTGGTTGCTGTATCAGCAACCTCTTGTTGCATAACAAATTACCCCAAAACTTAGTTGCTTAGCACTCCTCTTGAAAATGGGAAGGAGACAAGGATGTATTTTATCACAAATTTTATTAAACATTGTACTGGAAGTCACAACTAGAAAGGCAAGCAAGAAGGCAGGAAAGCACATTAAAGTGCATCTAAGTTAAAAAGTTAAAAAGGAACCCTGGTAGTGTAGTGGTTATGAATCAGGCTGCGAACCTTAAGGTCAGCAGTTCGAAACTACCAGCTGTTCCGTGGGAGAAACATGAGGCTTTCTGCTCCCATAAATATTTACAGCCTCGGAAACCCTGTACAGGGTTGCTATGAGTCAGAACCAACTCCACGGCACATAACAACAACAACAAAGTTAGAAAGGAAGAAGTAAGACTATCCTTATTCACAGGTTACATGATTCTATAAAAAAAAAATTCCAGACACTCCATAAGAAAGTTACTGAAAACATTAGAAGGATTCAGTAAAGTGACAGGATATAAGATCAACACACAAAAATAGTTGGGTTCCTTTATACTAACAAGGAAGACACCAAAAAAGAAATCAAGAGACCAGTGCCATTTGCAATAGTCCCCAAAGGATAAAATATCTAGTAATAAACCTAACCAGGGATGTAAAAAACTTATACAAGGAAAACTATAAAATGCTATAAAAAAATAGCACGAAACCAAAAGAGATCTACATAAACAGAAAAATGTTCCATGCTCACGGATTAGAAGACTTAATATTGTGAAAATGTCAGTACTAGCCAAAGTGATCTATAGATATAATGCAATCCTGACACAATCCAAACAACATTCTGCAATGAAATGGAAAAAAATGTTCTTTTAACTTTATATGGAAAAGAAAGGAGATCCCAATAGCTAGGACTTCATTGAAGAAGAACAAAGTAGGACACTTCACACTTCCTTAGTTCAAAACTTACTAAACAGTCCTGGTAATCAAAGCATCCTGGTTGGTACTGGTTCAATGATGGACACATACACTGATGAAATATAATTGAGAACCCAGAGTAAATCCATTCATCTATGGTCAGTCCTTCAACAAAGGGCTGAGGTTTATCCAACGGGGAAGAAACAGTCTCTTTAACAAATGATACTGGCAAAATTGAATATCCATTTGCAGAAAAATGAAGCAGGATCCAGACTTCACACCATGTACAAAAATTAGGTTAAAATGAATCAAAGGCATAAATGATGAAGTTAAAACCATAAAGTTCCTGTAAGATAACAAAATTTGGACATCTTATTTTTTGGTATAAATAGCCAATCAAACACAACTGAAAATGCACTAATGGCAGGAGATAAATTAAATAACTGGAATGTCCTGAAAATGGAATATTACGCTCATCAAAAGGAGCCCTGGTAGTATAGTAAGTTACCCATTGGGCTACTAATCACAAGGTCAGCAGTTCGAATCTACCAACTACTCCAAGTCAGAAAGAGGAGGGTTTCTGCTCCTGTAAAGATTTATAGCCTCAGAATCAACTTGATAGCAATGTTTCTGTTTTGTTTTGTATGCTCTTCAAAAGACTTTACCAGAAAGTAACAAGAGAACCTACAGACTAGGGAAAATGTTGGCAATAGCATATCTTGCTGTTGTTGCTTGGTGCCATTGAGTTGTTTCTGATTCACAGTGACCCCATGCACAAAAGAGAGATCTACTGCCCAGTCCTGCACCATCCTTACAGTTATTATGTTTGAGCCCATTGTTGCTGTCACCTCATCAATCCATCTCCTTGGGTTCATCCTCTTTTTCACTGACCCTCCATTTCACCAAGCATGATGTCCTTCTCCAGGGACTGGTCCCTTCTGAAAACATGTCCAAAGTATAAGAGAAAAAGTCTCAGCATCCTGGCTTCTGGCTGTACTTCTTCCAACACAGAATTTTTTGTTTTTCTGATAGTCCATGGTATTTTTAATATCTCCAATACTATAATTCAGATGCATCAGTCCTTCTATGGTTTTCCTAATTCATTGTCCAGCTTTCACAAGTATACGAGGAGATTGAAAATATCACAGCTTGACTGACCTGTTGGATCTACTAGGATCTACTACTTATCACTTACATGCCTGACTAATTTGTGCTGAATGTTAGCTGGGCATCTTAATTCTCTATGTTGTAGATCTCTCCATAGGGCGGCTTGAGAATCATCACAACATGGATGCTTCCATCAGAGGGAGTAATCTAAGAGAAAGTGTAAGGAGGAAGCCACATTGTTCTTTGTGTCCTTATCTTGGATGCCACACTCCATCACTTCTGCCACATTCTATTCATTCAGAAATCACTAACTACAATCATATTTAGGATACAGGAATCAAGTCCCATCTTTTAAAAGGAGATCAAAGGGAGGGCAGGGCTTGATGGAAGATAGGGTAGAGGTGCAGTGAAGTTTCCATTAGCAATACCACAGAATACCAGACAAAGCAGGTTCAGGACAGAGCTCCAAAACTCTGAACCACACAGGTAGGAATATGTAAAAAGTGTGAAGGCTTATAGCCTGAACTTGTAGGCGAAGTTAAGAAATCCCATACTTTATAATTTTCCAAGGCACAGGGGCCTGGAGCCAGCAACTTGGGTGAGACCAAACAATAGGACCAGGCGGGGAGCAAGCAGACTAACCAGGAATTAACAGCCGCAGGAACCTAGGAGCAAAGGTAACAATATTATCTGTTTGGTTTTCTTTTGTTCTGATTTTTTTTTTTTTTTGGGGGGGGTCAGTATCTGTTCATTGGCTGTCTGCACACCTCCATTCTGGTGACTAGAAGGGGTGCCTGAGCGAGTGGACACCCCCTATCCCCACCACTGGAGGGATCTTCCACCACGCATGTGCAAGATCCTCTCAGCATTTAGAGGCACTCACCTTTCTTGCTAGTTGAGTGCCTGGGAGTCGGTTCTGGCTCATAGTAGCCCTGCACAAGATTTCCGAGGGTGTGAATATTTGCAGGAGCAGGGAGCCTACTCTTTCTCCTGTGGAATAGTGGGTGGTTTGGAGCTGCCTGCCTTGGGCTTGGCAGCTCAATTTGTAACCACTACACACAAGGAGCTCTGGTAGCGTAGTGGTTACGAATCGGGCTGTGAACCTCAAGGTCAGCAGTTCGAAACTACCAGCGGTTCCGCGGCGTTCTGCTCCCGTAAAGATTTACAGCCTCGGAAACCCTGTGCAGGGTCGCTATGAGTCGGAACCGACTCCACGGCACTCAACAACAACAACAACAACACTACAAGCAGACAGCTTGAAATGGCCACAGCCGGCCCTGAACTGTTTATTAATAGAGAAAAGGCCAGAACAGGGTAAAGAGAGGGAGAGAGTTTAAAAACAAAACAGGCCAAAAATAAAATCCTGAAGTATAACATAACAATGAACAGTGGCACCTTGAAATTTATCAGACAGCCTTGAACTCAAGAAGCTGAAAGAGGACATTAAGATCATATTCATATTAGGCTACAGATTTTTTTATTTTTCTCTTTTTTCTTTCTTCTCTTGTGCCTCTCCTTTTCTCGTGATTATAGACTACAGCATCCAATCTGGTTTTTTGTTTGTTTTGGGGTGTTTTTTTGTTTGTTTGTTTGTTTCTTGTTTTTTGTGGGGGTTTTTCCCTTGCTTTTATGCTGTTGTATTTTTTAATTTTCTTTAGTTCTGTTGTGTTTTGATTTTGCTCCCCCTTTTAACTCTAGGGGGCTCTTTCTCTTCCTATACTACCCAAGAAGAGACAGCAATTGTTGCCATAAGATACAATCACGTGCTATAAAGCCCCACAATCCAGGCAAGAACCAATACCAAATGCCATACACCAGGGAGGAAGACAACACCTGAGAAAGTTACTCTGAGTTAAGCAATAAGAAGAGTGAAAAGGGAAGTCCACATCCTGATCACATCTACCTGAAGGCAATCAGAAAGAAAAAAATACCAAAACAAACAATTAAATGTTAAGGCCACAGCTAAACACTAAACATGTCCAAAAAGCAAAAACAGATGACCATATCAGCACACATACAGAAACAAGATAAAATGTCTGAGACAAATGACCTAGAGGTAGACCTGGACTCTATTCTGGAAGGAAGACAGGCCTTGGAAATGCCTGAGAAGGATTTCAGAAAAATGATTATAAAATGTTTCAAAACACTTTACAATGGAGTTAAGAAAAATAAGAAAGAAGTCAGAAAAGCACTACAGGAACAATCAAATAAGATAGATACAGCATTGTTGACATTCCAAAACCTACAGAAAGAGGTTCAAACAGTTAATAATAAAATATCAGAAATAGACAATACACTGAAAGGACAAAGGAGTAGAATAGAAGAGATGATAGGCAGAACTAGTGAGGTAGAAGACAAATTTCTCAATACCACTAAGATAGAAGAGTAAGCTGAAAAAAGGATAAAAAAATCCAAAGGTCTAAGATTCATGTTAGACAACATGAAGAGAAATAACTTAAGAATTATCAGCATTCCAGAACAGAAAGAATCACACAAAGTCCACAGAAGAGACAATTGAGGAGCTTCTGGAAGAAAAATTTTCTAACATCCTGAAAAGTGAAAAGATAAACATTTGAAAAGCTCAAAGAACTCCAGGAAGGGCAGACCCCAAAAGAAAATCAATGAGATATATCAGAATCAGGAGAGAAACCTGAAAGCAGCTAGGGAAAATAGAAGTATTACAGACAAAGGCAAGCAAGTCAGATTAAGCTCAGATCTCTCAGCAGAAAATATGCAGGCAAGAAGGCAGTGGGGAGACATATATAAAACCCTGAAAGAAAAAAAAAACAAAACTGTCAATCAAGAATCCTTTAATGAGCAAAGCTATCAATCAAATAGGACAGTATAATGAAAACATCCCAGGATAAACAGAAGCTAAGGGATTTTGCCAAAGACAACCCTGCACTACAAAACATCCTAAGGGATTTCTGTGGACTGAGAACCAACAAGAACTGACAACAACCAGAGATTAGCATACATGGCAACACCTCCCAGAACTAAACTGAAAGATGGAAGAGTCGAGAACAGAATGAAACTATAAGAACAAACACAGAGAATCTAGGAGGTCAATCTATGATCAAAACCATTACAATGTGAAAGAAGGTAAACAAGTAAGAACAGAGATCCAGATGGTAAGAAGGTCAGATAGATTACAGGATAAAACAGACTGCACTAAATGGAGGGAAAAGTTAACGGAATATAAGATAACCTCAAAGAAAATAAACACTTCACAACACATGAAAATCCAAGAAGAACATAGAAAAATTAAAACCATGAGGAAACTCACAAGGAAGAACACAAAAAGCATGAACTCAGCACAGGAAGACACACAGAACAAAGAAAGCAGCAACACCACACACACACACAAAAACATAATGGCAGTAATTAATCCAAACCTATTGATAATTACACTGAATGTAAATGGATTAAATGCACCAGTTAAGAGATGGAGGGTGGCAGGATGGATAAAAAAACAAGATCCTTCAATATGCTGTCTGCAAGAGACACATCTCACACACAAAGACAAAAACAGATTAAAAGTCAAAGGATGGAAAAAAATATACCAAGCTAATTGCAATTAAAAACAAAAGGAGTGGCAGTACTAATCTTTAATAAAATAAACTTTAAGGTAAAAACCCAGCATAATAAATAAAGATGGACATTATCTCATGATTAAAGGGACAATTGAACTAGATGACATAACGATAATAAATATCTATGTTCCCAATGAAAGAGCTCCAAAATATATAAAGCAAACTCTAATAGATTTGAAGAAAGAAACAGATGAATCTACAATAATAGTGGGTGATTTCAATACATTGCTTTCAAAAATGGATAGAACAACCAGAAAGAAGCATGACAAAGACACAGAGGAACTAAACAACACAATCAGCCAAATGGACCTCATAGATGTGTACAGAGCATTCAACCCAACAACAGCACAATATACATTCTCCAGTGCACATTCTCTAAAATAGACCATGTATTAGGCCACAAAACAAACCTCCATATATTTATAATATAAAAACACTACAAAGCATCTTCTCAGACCACATTGCTATCAAATTAGAAATCAACAATAGGAAGACCAAGGAAATCAAGTCAAATACATGGAAACTGAATAACACCCTGCTGAAAAGCAACTGGGTAGTAGAAGAAATTAAATGCAAACTCACAAAGTTCCTAGAAACAAACGAGAACAAAAAGACAACATACCAAAATCTTTGGGACACGGCAAAAGTTGTGCTGAGAGGACAATTTATTGCAATAAATGCACACATCTAAAAAGAAAGAACCAAAATTAACACAGTAACACACTATCTACAACAATTAGAAACAGACCAACAGAGGGAACCTACAGCCACCAAAAAAAAGAAAAAGAAAGAAAGAAAGAAAGAATAAAGATAAGAGCAGAAATAAATGTGACAGAAAACAGAAAATCCAGTAAAAAAGCTACTAGACCTCATTGGAAGATTCAGCAAAGTTGCAGGATATAAGATCAACATATAAAACTCAGTTGGATTCCTCTATGCCAATAACAACAGTACTGAAAAGGACATTAAGAAAGCAATACCATTTACAGTGGCCACCCAAAGGATTAAATATTTGGGAATAAATATAACCAAAAAACAAAGGACCCATGCAAAGAAAACTACAAAACACTACTACAAGAAACCAAAAGAGACCTACAAAAATGGAAGAATGTATCATGCTCCTGGATAGGAAGACTCAACATTGTGAAAATGTCAATATTGCCCAAAGCAATTTACACATATAAAGCAATCCCAATCCAGATTCCAACAACATTCTTCAAAAAGATGGAAAAGACAATTGCAAATTTATATGGAAAGAAAAGAGATCCAGGATAAGCAAAGCACAGCTTAAGAAGAAGAATAAGGTTAGAAACCTCTCACTCCCTGACTTCAAAATTTATTACACAGCTACAGTGGTCAAAACAGCCTGGTACTGGTACAATGAAAAATACATTGATCAATGGAACACTATTGAGAATTCAGAAATTAACCATATACATACAGCAAACTGATTTTTGACAAAGTGCCTACATATATTGCATGGGGAGGTGATAGTCTTTTCAACAGATGGTGCTGGCAGAACTGGAAAGCAATAAGCAAAAGACTGAAACTGACCTTTACTTCACACCTTATACAAAAACCAACTCAGCATGGATTAAAGACCTATATGTGAATCCCAAAATTATGACGGCCATCAATGAAAAAATAGAGACAAACGTGAGGGCACTAATTCAGGGAATACACAGACTACCAAACATTCTGAAAACCACACAAACAAAAGTAGACAAAATAGATGAGTGAGAATACTAAAAAATTAAAAGCTTACGTGCATCAAAAGACTTCACCAAAAGTGTAAAAAGGGAACCCACAGAATAGGAAAAATATTTTACAATGACACATCTGATAAGGGACTCATCACTAAAATAGATAAGAAACTACAACACCTCTACAAGAAAAAGACAAATAACCCAATTAAAAATTGGTCACAGGACATGAACAGACACTTCACCAAGGAGGAGATCCAGGCAGCCAACAAACAGGAAGAAATGTTCAGGATCACTAGCCATTAGAGAGACGCAAATCAAAACAACAATAAGATATCATCTCACACCAGCAGTAACAGAAAAGGCAAAAAAAGTAGAGGACAATAAATGCTGGCGAAGATGAGGAGAGACTGGGATGCTCCTGCACTGCTGGTGGGATTGCAAAATGGTCCAACCTCTCTGGAAAGCAATATGGCACTTCCTCAGAAAGTTGGAGATAGAAATATCTATGATCCAGCAATCCCTCTACTTGGTGTTTATACAGAAGAAATACGAGCCATAACACGAGTAGATACATGCACACCAGTGTTCATAGCAGCACTATTTACAATATCTAAAAGATGGAGACAGCCTAATTGCCCATCAACTGAAGAATGGATAAACAAACTGTGATATATACACACAATGGAATATTATGCTACCTTGAAGAATAACAAGGAAGCTGTTAGCTATCACATAACATGGATGAACCTTGAGGACATTATGTTGAGTGAAATTAGTCAGTCACAAAAAGAGAACTACTGCATAGGACCACTACTGTAAAAGACTAAGAAAAAGAACCCATACTAAAGTGGGGGGGGGGGTGGGGATTCTTTGCTGGTTACCGGAATGTGGGGGGTGGGGTGAGAGGAGGGAGGGGAAGGTGGAGCACAGGGTAGGGAATAGACATATTTTGGGTGCTGGGGAGGGGGGGCAATACACAAGAAGGGGGAGGGAACTGGAAGAACAAGGCTGATGGGAAAACAATTAGGCAATTTTGCATAGGCTAAGTGGGACAGAGGTAAAGAAAGATGTATGCACAACCTTGAAACAACAGGGCTCTGGGATACAGGGATTGAGACAGGGTGGAAATAATGTTAAGATACTTGGCTGTCTTTTTTTGGGGGGGGGGGGGGCTTGGCTGTCTTTTGAATCTTGGTTTCCCTGGCATACCATTATGAAATAGACACTTAAGGGGGAGAGAAAGGAATAGCCAGAAATATCACCATAGAAAGTTTGTAAGTCCATCTTCTGCCCATAACTAATTGGATTACCTAAAATGGGGATACAACTTGCCCAGTGAAGGAGGCTTCCTGTGGAGCCTCTGCATTACATAAGACCATAAGTAGATTTCTGAACCCTATCCAGAATATTCTGAGGTGCAATTTCCACTTGAAAGGACAAGCAGACCAGGTTATAGCCGCTAGAAGATCAGAAGATACTTCTTGAAAGAAAGACCTACAGGAAAAATACAAAACAATAACGGCAGTTTGACTGATGACTACAAGAACAAGCAAGTTGTTGGCCCACGAGACTTCATGGCAAGTGGCTGGGTCCCCTCAGGGTAAACCCCTTGCCAAGACTAAGACTCAATGGGAATACATGAACAGACATGCGCTTGGATTGGTGACCCCGTTGGTCACCGATAAGGGGAAGTGAGGGCGAAACACCAATGAATCTGCGAGCTAAGCCTTACAACTTTCAATAGACTCCTGTGAACCTGGGTAGAGACCTGGTTGGCCAGCAGTATGGCAAGAGCAAGGGACACATGGGCCCGCAGTCAGTGACATAGTCACAGATGACTAGAGTGGAGAGTGAAGTGTCCAGCTAATAAGAAGAGAGGGCTTATACATAAGAACACCCACACTTGCAGATAATACCCACTTGACCTGTCTTCAATAGCTGGATGAACAGAGCTCAACTAGAAGAAGAAGGAAAAAAGAGTAATCTGATACAATTTCATGAACTTGACCTACACCTATGAATGCAATAGCTCAAACGAGGGACTAAATCTTTACAGCGAGGCTCATTCCCACCCCTTTGATTCCCAGGGTACACAGGAATGGGCAACTTGGACACTGGCTACCCAAAATTGGTGGGGGGGGGGGGACTACAAAAGCTTTCAAGAAAGAGCCTAGATCCAGAGGGTGCATAGGAAAGTAGAATCTCTACTGAGTAGTATCCAATCTGTATGGGCAGGGCTGATGAAAGGAGACAAGGATAGGTCTCTTGTGGTAAAATAATAAATAATTGTTATCAGGACTGACTGTGAGGGTTGGAAATGTAAAGGTAGACGTTTTGTAGCAAAAGGCAGGGAGTGATTGACTTTGCAGTCTAGGAGCAGAGGTCCCTGGGACTATCAATGGAGAAAAGCAGAGTGCGGGACCCTACCCAGTGATGCAGGGGATGGAGGGATGTGGAGAGATGGAGTGGCTGGGGACTGTGGACCCAGAGAGGGAGAGGGGCTGTGTGCTGATGACTGGGGGACAGGCTTGCAGGGTATACCCTTTGGTTGGTTGATGATGCATGGAGGGGATTGTAACCATGGCAATGAAATGATATACGATAGGATGAATGTAAAGCTAATGTTCTCCCATGTAAACTATCATGTAATTCACAATAGAACATTAAAAAAAAAAAAGGAGATCAGAGTACTTGTGGTTATAACTTAGGACCACCAAAATTGTTCTTCTTGCATTAAATTGCAATTATTAATTTAAGATCCCTGGTAGCACTGTGGATAAGACAGTGGGCAGCCTTTAAGGTTCAAATCCACCAGTCACCTCTCAGATAAAGAGGAGGCTATCTGTTCCCAGTCTCAGAAACCCTGTAAAGGTTGCTATGAGTTCAGAATCAACTCAATGACAGTATTGTTGTTACGTGCCATCGAGTTGGTTCGATTTATACAGACCCAGTTCTGCACCATCCTCATAATCGTTGTCTGAGCCCTACTGTTGATGCTAGTATGTCAGTCCATCTCAGTGAGGGTCTTCCTCTTTCTCGCTGACCTTCCACTCTTCTAAGCATGATATCCTTCTCCAGGGACTAGTCTCTCCTGACAATATGCCCAAAGCATGACACATAAAGTCTTACAATCCTTGTTCCTAAGAGCATTCTGGCTGTACTTCTTCCAACACATATTAGCACTTTCAATATTCTTCTCTAACATCATAATTCAAATGCATCAATTCTTTTACAGGCTTCCTTATTCATCATCAAAATTCAATGGCATTAGGTTTCCTTTTTAGAGTTGTGTTTTGGGCATCCCCTAAAGCACTTGTTTTATGCAATATAAAACTACAGGCTTCTACCTATGATCATAATAAATTATGGAGGAGTCCAACTCTGAATCTTATCTCTCATTTATCAGCTAGGTACCTGACTTTAAACAAATGATTTCATCCTTATAACTCTCAGCTTCCACAACTTTAATGTGGGGGGTCATAATAATAAGTATTATGGTGTGAGGTGTAAGTGGGATAATAGAAGAAGTACAAAATAAACTGTCAAATACTACATGCATACATTTGAATGGACCAGCCAGGATACAGTGCTCCAAGCCCTGTATTAACACCAGTACAATCTGTGTTACAGAATTTACTGCCTACTTTACTTACAATGACAAAGCAAGGATCCCTTGATCCTCCCTCCTCTCTGCTTCATAGTATTCCCCAAGGTTGTATTGTAAAGCCCTGCATATAATAGTGTTTAGCAAGTAGTTGTTGCTGTTGTTTATGATGCTGATAGTGGTCCTGGACTGTTTTTGTTTTTGTATTCATTTAGAGTAAAACAGGGGAAACTCTTTAGGTAGTGGCATGTCACAATATAGATTAGAAAGGGGCTGAGAAGTATAGGATAAAGAGTTGTTGTTAAGAGTACAGGTTCTGGAAAAGATCAGCTTTCCAATTCTACCACTCAGAGGACTCCTGGTGTGGTGCTGTAGGATCAGCACCGGACTGCGAACCACAAGGTCGGCAGTTCAAACCTACCAGCTGCTCCTCAGAAACCCTCTAAGGAGTCACTATGAGTCGAACCTGACTCAACAGAACTTAACAACAACAACAGCTACTCAGAAGCTTTGAGAACTTTGTGATCTAAGGCTTAGTTTCTTCCTCTGGAACATGAAGGTGTCCTTGGGTAATGCAAATGGCTAATGCTGCTAACCAAAAGTTTGGAGTTCAGCCAGAGGCCCCTCAAAAGAAAGGCCTGGTGACCTACTGCCAAAAGATCAACCATTTAAAATCCTTTGGATTACAGTTCTACTCGGACACACATGGTGTTCACCATGAGTTAGAAGCAACTCACTCAATGGTCTAACATGGGATAAAAGAGTTGCTTATTTGACAAGATCGTAGTGAAAACTACAGGAGATTAGGCATGAGAAATACTAGAAACCTTTCTGCTATCATAGCAAATACTCCATAAGTGAATATTATGATTCATCATATGATTATGATTTTTATTAAATGGATCCATCATTAGCAAAGGCAAGGTATTCAAATCTACGAAAGATTGTAAACCCCACTGTGACTCAGCAAAGAGTCATCTTCAAGATTTGCCTTGACTCCTGGTGTGGCACTGTAGGATCAGCACAGGAGTGTGAACCACAAGATCAGCAGTTCAAACCCACCAACTGCTCCTTAGAAACCTGATAAGGGTCACTATGAGTCAGGACTGACTCGACGGCACTTACAACAACAACAAAAATCTGGGTGGCTATCTATCTAAACTAAACCAGGCTGTCTGGCCTGAACTATTTCCATTTGCTATCTTCACAAGCCCAGAGGCAGGCACAATTTTAGCACATTTCAGAAATTTGAAAAATAAACAATGGAATGCCTCATGCTTGCCTCACATATAATTTCCCTTCTGTGATTTAGGCTGGTGGGTGCTAAGCTATAAAAACTTTATAATAAGAAAGAAAGAAAAAGAGAATTACATTTGCCAGCCTAAAACTCTTAATCCTACTCCCAAAACTTTCCAACTCAAGGTTCAGATGTGAACAAATGTTCCGACCAATATGTTCATGAAAGATTTCATAATTACTTTGCTTATGAAAGTTTAAACAGCTGCTTGAGTTAGTAAAAAGGCTCCCACCCAAGCAGAATAACTTTCTGTACCCATTAAGAAGGTTTTACAAATCATCGGACTACACATTCAGATGAAAGGCAGAGCCGCATTTACTCAGCAGCCTCTAACTATTCAATTATGTTTGGAATGAGTTTGTCCACCCGGTCAATCAGGTTTTGTTTATTTCTACAACAAGGGTCTTGACAACATCGACTTTAAAGCAGTTTCCAGGGAAATTGCATAGCGTTTTAATACTTCATTTGTAAAAACATATCTACAAGGGGACTTCAAAAGTTCATGGAAAAATGAAATGAAAAGATAGTAGGGTATTTCCATGAACTTTTTGAAGCCCTCTCGGGTTTGAAATAGGTTGTGCCTTTTTCTGTAGGTTATTTTACAGCTTAATTCTATGAAAACGGAGTTCATTTCCAAATGGATTTGGAAATAATGGGAAGTCACAACGCACTCCTCTGTGTTTTCATGTGTGCCACTCCCTCTGCATGGAGTATTTCCCTTCATAACCTCATCCCTGTAAGGAGCCCTGGTGGCACAGTGGGTTAAGTTTTGGGCTGTTAACTGTAAGGCTGATGATTCAAACTCACCATCTGCTCCAAGGGAGAAAGATGAAGCTATCTGCTCCTTTAAAGATTCATAGTCTCTGAAACCCTAGGCAGCAGTTCTGCTTGGTCCTATGGGGCCGCTATGCCTCAATGGCAGTAGATTTAACACCATCCGTTTAATCCCTGGAGTCCTGATGTGGCTCTGTAGGATAAACACTGAACTGCAAATCACCAGGTTGGCATTTCAGACTCACAGGCCACTCCTTGGAAGGGACGTTGGAACCATGTCAAGAGCACTTAACAACATTTAATTCTTAGCATGATTAACTCTCAAGCCCTGGTGTGGCATTATAGAATAAGCACTGAACTGCTAATCACAAGGTCAGTGGTTAAAACCCACCAGCCGCTCCTCAGAAACCCTGTATAGGGTTACTGGGTTGGAACTACTTGAGGGTACTTAACAACAGGAACAACAACATAATTAAGTCCTACTCACACTACAGGAATAAGATGAATCTCTCCAGACCGCCTTCCTTGGCCTGCTTGACCAGGATAGATGGCCATAAGATAAGTCCCTCATTGAGTGTTCTAGAACTTACCAATCTTCTCTGGCTCCTCTTCAGTTAACTGCCAATCTCTATGGCTCTGCTTCATGTGCTGTGAGGGCAATCTGACTCATCCAGCATAGATTAGCAAGTGTAGAATGAATGACGGAATTCTGTCAAACTGCTCTTTTCACTTTTTCCTCCCCTGTATCGAATGTCTAACAAGTCCTGCCAATTCGTTTTCCTAAACAGTTCCTGATTCCTTCCCTTCTTTTTCAACACTATTCCAATTGCCGGAGTTAAGGCTTTATATCTCCTGACTGAATTTCAGAATCTCTTCCCTTGGATAGCTACAGTATTCAGTTACTAGACTAGTTACTGTTGAGTCAGTTCTAACACAAGGTTACCCCATGTGTTAGAGTTTAACTGCTCCATAGCGGTTTCTCGACTGTAATATCTACAGAAACACCATGCCTTTCTTCATGGAGTCACTGGCTGGGTTCAAACCTTATATAGGTCCCTGGATAGCTGCCTCATAGGTTTTCTAAGGCTGTAAATCTTTATAGAGACAGACTGCCCATCTTTCTTCTGTGGATCAGCTAGTAGATTCAAACTGCCAACCCAATACCTAGCCCACAGCATCATCAGAGCTGCTAAGATTTAATATGTTGTTATTGTTAAGAGCCATCAAGTCAATTCTGACCCAGAGCTACCCTGTACAGGGTTAATGGGGAGCAAGCTTTTGGTGGGTTTGAATTGCTGACCTTATACATACCGGGACTCCAGACATAGTATTTGTTGTTATTATGTGCCATTGAGTCAGTTCCAACTCATAGTGACCCTGTAAAAAAGGCTTTAAATCTTTGTGAGATCAGAAGGCCTCTTCTTTCTCCTACAGAGACTGGTGGGCTCGACTGCTAACCTGTGGTTCACAGTCCAGTGCCTATTGTATGGAGCTACAACATTCTCCCATACATAGTACTGTTATTGTTTTTAATTGCCATTGAGTTGGATCCTACTCATAGTGACCCTGTATAGGATTTCCAAGGAGCAGCTAGTGAGTTTGAACCACCAACCTTGCAGTTCAAATGGACCTTATGGTGTAGACCTTATCCTATGGCACCACACCAGAACTCCATATATGGTACAGACTAATCTAAAATGCAAATCTACTATTTGCAATCCTTCAGTTTTTCCTGCTGTCTAAAGGACCATGCCCTAGCCCTTCATGTGACCTTCTGTGCTCTGTCCCTTCGAATGAACTCTTCCTTTTTTTCCACATCACCTGGAAAAGTTAATGTGAGGGGCCTCAAAAAGTTCATAGAGAAATTCCATATCTTTTCATTCCATTTTTCCATGAACTGTTTGAAGCACCCTCATATATAGTAAGGCTCATAGAGGTAACATAACCGACCAACAAAATGGAAGAGGTGGGATTTGAATTCTACAACATGCTGTACTGCCCCAGCTGTCTGATGCTATTACAAGGGACATATTGGGTAATAAATATATGCTGAATTAATGACCAGATAATTGGAATAAATAGTAAACTCCCAAAACATAACCAAATGAATGAATCTTACGCCTCTATCCTACTGTTTCTCAAAATGTGGTTCATGTTAAGATGGTATTGGTGGTGGGTGTGTGCCACTGAGTTGGTTCCAGCTTAGAGTGACCCTGTATAGGATTTCTGAGACTTGCAAATCAGAAAGTCTTATCTTTCTCCCAAGGAGTGCTGATAGATTCGAACTGCTGACCTTGCGGTTACCAGCCCAGCTTGTAATCTACTATGCTATCAGGGCTCCTTCATTTGAAGATACTCTATGAAAATGTGTTCCTTAATCAAAAGTTTTGGGCATACTGTAAAGTCCCTCAGAAAGATTCCCAATTCACATAAGCACATTAAAGGCCTATGTCACAGAAAAGGAGCTTATGCAACTTTTTGAACAGACGAGTCCCTACCTGTTTTGGATCACAGAATTAATTTTTTTAAATACCTACAAACAACCCTTCCCTATGAAACACTGTTCTGCTCCAACACCAGCTTTCCAAAGGGCTCCCATCGTGACATATCACCAACCATCTCACAGTACAGCGTATACCATCAACCTGCTGATAACATTCATCCCCAAGTATTTTTATCGGGATGGAATTTGAGCCCTGGAAATGACCTTCAAGCTTTTTCAAAGTCCCTAGAGATGACGTATTAATTGGCCCACAACCACTTAGATTATTTGTAGCACAAAATCAGAACCAATGCTTCATGGCACCACCCATTCCTCTTTCTACTATTCCACACCAGGAGTCCTAGTGGCACTAGGAGTCAGACTAGGAGTCAGAATTCAAATTATGTCAGTGGGTTTGTTTGTTTGATTTAAGTGGTTCTCAACCTGGGGTGATTTTGGCCCCTCAAGGGACATTTGCATTGACTGGAAACGTTTTTGATGGGCATAACTGGGGAAGGGAGTAGTACTAGCATCTACTGGACTGAGGCCAGGGTGCTAACAAGCATCCTACAACATACAAGAAGAACAGCCCCTAAAAATTATTCAGTCCAAACTATCAACAGCGTTGATGCAGAGAAACCTTGTACCACACGAAGGAGAAGAAAAAGTGACATGGCCGTTCTCAATCCAGGTAACAACTACAGCTTTCATTTCTATGTGCCCCAATTGCATATGTAGTGCTTCATTATATTTGAAAGGATATCAGTATATGCAACTCACATTGCTCTTTGAATCCATGAAAATAACTGCTTTAGAAAAAGGACATGTATAAAAAAGCGATTCCCCACATCAAGACTTTATTAAACTGGGTTTGGGTATTATTAACAACAACAACAAAAAAAATCAAAACACTTTTCCATGTAATCCCCTCAGAAGAATTCTTGAATATATTAGCATTTTAAAAGATTGCATTTACTAAATGAAACCTCATAATAAGGCCTAGGAAATAGCTGGGGATAAAAGAAATGAACCAGGCCCTGAGGCTGACGTTGCTGTTGTTAGGTGCTGTGGAGTGGAGTCAGTTCTGACGCATAGTGATCCTGTACAGGGTTTCCGAGGCTGTAAATCTTTACAGGAGCAGAACGCCTCATCTTTCTCCCGCAAAACAGCTGGTAGTTTCCAACTGCTGACCTTGAGATTAGCAGCCCGATTCGTAACCACTACACTACCAGAGCTCCTTGAGGTTGACATTAGAGAATGTGTAATCAGTGAGAGATTCTCTTACAGGTGCAGTAAGTCCCTAGTTTCAGGTCCGTTTGTCCTTCAGTTAGATCCATTTGAGTACAGCCTTCCTCCTGGTTTTGTTCATTCTGTAATGTGTAGCATTGGAAGCCCCACCATCTAAGCCCCAGAAAGGACTATCTGGGCTAACATCCACACAGGGTCTGCCTTGTACTGGGCACTGTCAGAGGTTACCCACGAGGCCATTCCTGATTTCTGCTCTGGTTAGTCTCCTCGTGTCACAGATGCCCACAGACCCCGAATGCACAGTAGGGAGCTAACCACAAAGCAGCACTCTCTCTCAGGGTCTTTTCCCACTGGTTGCCTACTGGGTTATTGCTCTGTGGTTATACACTGAGGGAAGCTGGATGAGGGGTACACTCAACTCTCTGAACTATTTGGAAACTTCTTGAAAGACTAAAATTATTACAAAATTAAAAGTTGGTGTTTCTGTTTTATTTATTGTGTTGGTAAATGGCATGACTGGTACTAGATCTATTTTGGATGTGTCTACAATCCTCTACTAAACAAGAAACATTTGATTACCACATGATGAGATAAAGAGATCTAAACAGGGGACAGGATAACAGGCCAACAGGGTATTACAATGGGTCATTACCACCACAAAGTAATGTACTCATCAGATCTTCTTCCTAAGCGACCAGGAGCTAAAAAAGAATGGGATCAAGAAAGACCTGATGGAGAGAGGATGAGAAGAGCAAGATTAACCATAGGTTGGTTTCCCAGGTAATATCCAATCATGGCTGCTCTTGAAAAATTCAGAGACAACCAATATATATGAGTATACTTGACAACAGACTATATGAGAACTCTGTGTGCATAGGAAAAAGATGTCAAATGAAAAGGCATGATATAAAGACACAATTTCTTCTATACAATGACTTAGTAAGGATGACATTACTTACATAGTGAGGTGGCATTAAACTACATCCCTCAGCTTTAGACACTTCCTGGATAACACGTTCCCAGGCATAATGGGACCTCTTTTGGATAGAAATGCAATAGGAGTCAGGAGTCACATCCCAGATATGTTCCAGGGTTTGGTTTGCTCATATGAGAACCAGAGTGTTGGTGCTCCATCTTTAAAATTCTTATCTCTCTATCACTGTCTTTGATTATTTTAAGATAACCTCTATTGAATTAATAAAAGTAAAAATAAAAATTATTCATGAAAGGCAGTAGTTCTCTTATGAATTTTAAGACACAGATTAGCCCCTTAATGAACTGGAAATAATATTGCCATCTTAGTGCCAGGGAATATCTGCTCAGAGGTCAAAGAGCTATATTTCTTACTCTCTCAGATTCTTTCTCAGCAATGGACAAGCCTTCTATATAACTTGGTTGACCAGGGATAAAGCTGTCTGAGAAAAAGGACTTCAGATGACTAATGTCACAGCTTCCAGAAGTCTGTTTTCTCCCCAAAGAAATACACTTCCTTGATATTTTCAAGGTCTGCTGAATTCTACATACCATGCTCAAATCACAGAGGAGCAGTTTCTGGAAGACGCCAGAGTGGAGAAAGAAGTCTTAGTCTGGAAGAGCCAAGACATGTCATCTTGGGTTATTTAGGGGGAAGGTAAGATGTATGTCTACAATGGTATTTGAATGGCAAAAGAGGTTTGCAATCTGCTGCTTACCTAAAGGCTGGTGGTTTGAACCTGCAAGAGAAAAGGCCTTGTGATCTGCTTCTAAAAGATGGCTCTGTGGAGTAGTTCTGCTCTGTAACACATGGGCTGTCAGGAATTGGAATCAATGCTACAGCTTCTGGTGAAATGCTGCTTATCGGATAAGGACTGGACTGTGAATCACAAGGACTGTGGTTCAAACCCACCAATCACTACTTGGAAACTCTATACAGGATTGTAGCAACCACTAAAGCCAGTGATGATGAAATTAAGAATTCTACCAATTTCTTCAGTCTGAAATTGATCAAAGATGTATTCATAATTATTGGTGACTAGAATAAGGTGGTTAGAAACAAAGAGGAAGGATCAGTAATTGCTGACATCAGATGGATCTTGGCTAAAAGTAGAGAATACCAAAAAGATGTTCGCTTGTGATTTATTACTATGCAAAGATTCTTGACTATGTGTATCATGAAAAACTACGGCTAACACTGTGAAGAATGGATACTCCAGAACAAAAGGGGATACTGAATGGTTTAAAATCAGAAAAGGTGTGTGTCAGGGCTGTATTCTTTCACCATACTTATTCAACCTATATGCTGAGCAAATAATCTGATGAAGCTGAATGAAAAGAGCATGACATCAGGATAGGAAGAAGACTCATTAACAACCTTTGATATCATCTGATACAACCTTACTTGCTGAAATGAAGAGAACTTAAAATACTTACTGGTGAAAATCAAAGACTGTAACCTTCATTCAGTATAACTCACACATCAATGTAAAGAAAGCAAAAATTCTCACAATTGGATCAATAAATAACATGATAAATGGAAAAAAGATTCAACTTGTCAAAGATTTCATTTTTCTGGGATCCACAATCAACACTCATGGAAACAGCAGTCAAAAATCAAATGATGTATTGCATTAGGTAAATCTGCTGCATAATAATCTCTTGAAAGTGTTGAAGAGCAATGATACCAGTTTGAGGACTAAGGTGTGTTTGACCTGAGCCATGGTATTTTCAATTGCCTCATATGCAAGTATAAATTGGACAATGAATAAGAAAAACTGGAGAAGAATTTATGCATTTAAGTTATGGTGTTGGAAAAGAATATTAAAAACACAGTGACTGCTAGAAGAACAAATAAATCTGTGTTGGAAGGAGTACAGTTGGAATGCTCCTTAGAAGCCATGATGGCAAGATTGCGTCTCTCATACTTGGGACATATTATCAGGAGTAACCAGTCCCTGGAGAAGGACATCACGCTTGATAAAGTGGAAGATCAATGAAAATCAGGAAGACCTCCAATGAGATGGATTAACACCAAGACAATAGCAATGGGCTCAAGCATAAAAATGATTGTGAGGATGGTGCAGAATCAGGCAGTGTTTCATTCTGTTGTGCATGGGGTCTCTATGAGTCGGAACTGACTTTATGGTACCTAACAACAACAACATAAGTTGGAACTGATTCAAAGGCACTTAACAAAAACAACTACAGCAATGGATTTGGTTGGTTGGTTGTTTTTACCTCCCTACTTCTATTTTCACGTATTTTGAAACTGATTACAGTATTGGTCTTTTTCTTTTTTGAGTCCATGGTCTATTTGACCCAATCTTATGACTAGATTATGAAATTGGGTTTTGCTTTTGTTTTATTATTGTTGTAAAGATTTATGTAGTGCCACATTCACCAATTAAACATTTATTATACTGTACAATTCAATGAACATCATACATGAAGAATGCAAAACGTCACTGAGAAGACAAGAAAGAAGGGAAAGGTCTCTTCTATGTCAGAAGAGACACTGAAACTTGCTCTCCAGCATAGAGATGCTAAAGCAAATAGAAGAAATGAGGAGGTCCAAGAGCTGAACAGAAAATTTCAAAGATCAGTTTGAGAAAATAAAGCCAAATATTACAACAAAATGTGCAAAGATCTGGATTGAGAAAACCAAAAAGGAAGAACACGCTCAGCATTTCTCAAGCTGGGAGAACTGAAGAAAAAAATCAAGCCTCGATTTTCCTTATTGAAAAATTCACTGGGAAAATTATTGAATGATGCAGAAAGCATTAAGAGAAGATGAAAGGAATACACAGAGTCACTGTACCAAAAGGAAATGGTTAATGTTCAACCATTTCAAGAGGTAGCATATGATCAAGAGCCAATGATACTGAAGGAGGAAGTCCAAGGCGCACTGAAGGAATTGGCAAAGAACAAGGCACCAGGAATTGATGGAATAAAAAAATGAAATCTTTCAAGAAAGTGAGGCAGCACAGGAGACACTCACTCATCTCTACCAAGAAATTTGGAAGACAACTATCTGGCCGACTGATTGGAAGAGATCCATATTTGTGCCCGTTCCAAAGAGAGGTGACCCAAAGGAATACAGAAATCATCAGACAATCTCTTTGATATCCCATGCGAGTAAAGTTTTGCTCAAGGTAATACAGAAATGGCTACAATCATACATTGACAGAGAACTTCCAGAGGTTCAAGCCGGATTCAGAAGAGGCAGTGGAACGAGGGATATCATTGCTGATGTCCAATGGATCTTGGCTGAAAGCAGAGACTATCAGAAAGATGTTTACCTGTGCTTTATTGACTACGCAAAGGCTTTCGATTGTGTGGATCATGACAAGCTATGGACAACATTGTGAAGTATGAGTATTCCAGAACACTTAATTGTGCTCATGAGGAATATGACCATGCACCAAGAGGCAGTTGTTTGAATAGAAAATGGAAACACTGAATGTTTTAAAATTTAAAAAGGTGTGCGACAAGGTTGTATTCTTTCACCATACTTATTCAATCTGTATGCTGAGCAAATAATCTGAGAAGCTGGATTATATGAAGAAAAATGTGGCATCAGAATTAGAGGAAGACTCATTAACAACCTGCGATATGCAGATGATACAACCTTACTTGCTGGAAGTGAAGAAGACTTAAAACATTTACTGATGAAGATCAAAGAGCACAACCTTCTATATGGATTACATATCAATGTAAAGAAAACAAAATTCCTCACCACTGGACAAGTAAACAACATTCTTATCAATGGAGAAAAGATTGAAGTTGCCAAGGGCTTCATTCTTCTTGCATCAACTATCAACACTTATGGAAGCAGCAGTCAAGAAATCAAACGATGTATTGCATTAGGCAAATCTTCTGCACAAGACCTTTTTAAAGTGTTGAAGAGCAAAGATATCAGCTTGAGGACTAAGGTGAGCCTGACCCAAGCCATGGTATTTTCAGTAACCTCATATGCATGCAAAATCTGGTCAGTGAATAAGGAAGACCGTAGAAGAATTGATGTTTTTGAGTTATGGTGTTGGAGGAGAAGATTGACAGTGCCATGGGCTGCCAAAAGAACCAGTGCAGCCAAAATGCTCCTTGGAGGTCAAGATGGCCAAACTTCGTCTCTCATACTTCGGTCATGTTGTCAGGAGGGACTAGTCACTGGAGAAGGATATCATGTTTGGTAAGATAGAGGGACAGGGAATAAGAGGCAGACCTCCAATGAGATGGATTGGCCAAGTGGCAGCATCGATGGACTCAAGTGAGGTTGGCCCAGGATCGGGCAGTGCTTCATTCTGCTGTGCATAAGGTCGCTATGGGTCGGTATGGACGCGGTGGCACCTAACAACAACAATTCAATGTGATTAATCACATTAATCATGCTGTGCCAGCATCATTTAAGTCCTTTGCCAAATTTCCTATAAAATAGGGCTTTAAAATGTGTTAATATGTGCCAATAATATGTACAGTTTTCTAGAGCTGAGATTCACCACACATTGAACTAGGGCTCCTGGGCCAACACAGATGGATGCTTTACTTGTTGACATTGTGCTTTTATTAAGTTACTGTCAAAACATCCATAATGAGGTGGTTAGGGGCTGTGTTAGGTATTATTATCACTTATAAGAGTCTATCAGCCACAGACCAAAGGGTAACCCACCTTCCTCCCTTATGCCTACTTTATGCCTGCAGGTTGAATAACGGTAATTTCAAACTACCCTCTTCTTTTTAAAAAATAACTTCCATTGCATCTAACTTGCTCCTCCTTACTTTTAGCACTATTCTTTAGACTCATATGGAACACGTTACCAAGGCTGTGTCAGAGATATGGAAGTCAACCTAACCTATCAACTCAAATTTATATTACTTTAATCCTTACACCTACTCCTTACTTACCAACTACCTCATTATCTAACATTCTGTGTTTATGAAAGTACTAACATTCTACTTTCTGGCAGTAATGAACAGAAAGATGTAAGGCAAGAGTAATTAATGCTGGCTGTGATGATTAAGGTTTTCTGTTAACTGGATTGGGCCATGATTCTCAGTGGTTAGGCAGTTATATAATGATATAGCCATTCTCCACTTTGAGATATGACTTTGTCAGTCTCCATATCTGCATAATGCTGATTTTTGCATAATGATCTGGTCTTTGGATCCTAACCATGTTGGTAAATGAGAAGTTGTTTTTGTCATTGTTAGTTGAGTCAGTTCCGATTCACAGCAACCCGGTATAGGGTTTCCAAGGAGCAGCTGCTAGGTTTGAACTTCGTGGTTCAAAGCCCAGTGCTGATCCGACAGCATCACATCCAGAGTTCAAATGAGGAGTGGGTATATTAATAACTTGACCAGAACCATTTCTCCCCAAACAGCCCACTCTCCCCTTGACTTACCTGCTCAGGGTACTTGCTCCCAACCAACTCTGCTACAGTGTTGAAGGAATCAGCATCTGGATAGTTCTTCGCCCCCATCTTCAGCTGAATGACAATTCTGGATCCACGAGAAGCCATTCTTGACATCATTTCTGCATCTTCCACTGTAATGCAGGCCGTTGGGATCTTGGGCACACCATCCTGGTATTCCTGAAGGCCTGTGTGAGGACTTGAGAAAAGAAGCCAAAGCTGAAATGGGTAAAAGTTATCTTTAAAATTTCCTATCTATTGACACATGACCTCTGCTGACCTTTGGCAGATGGTAGATGAGGTAAGTGATCAGCATTGGCTTATTTGCTTTTGATGTGAATGTAATTTTTTTTTTCCTTTTGGTAAAAATAATTTGGAAACTTCAATTTAATAGTATCAATGAAAACATCACATGCATTTATTTTTATAATTTAGATAATCCTTTAGAGTTTCAAAATGCCTTAGATTTTGAAGGACATTAGTAGTGCCCTCAAGACCAATAAGTAAACACATCTGTATGAGGAGACAAAGGGAGCTCAGGAATCCATTAAGTCTGCAGACCACAAGGCCTACTCATCAGGTGTAAAACTGTCCCAGATTCACCCAGCTGTATGGCCTGAACAGAGTCTACTCTCTTTCAACCAAACACAAAGGCTGAATACTTAGCTTCGCACTGATAGTAGAACACTGTGCAGGAAACAATGTCTGATGAAAAGTGCCACATAAACCCAGGCCAAGTTTTTACTGCCTTGAGAAAAAGAAAACTAATTTTGGTACTAAAAGAAAAGTATCACCTTGTCTGTTCAAAATGTCCCTGCTGTTTTCCAGATGTTTCTTACACTACTAGGAACACTTCTACAGCCCTTGACATCTCTGTTAATTGACCATTGATTCAGCCAGTGTACCTGCTAACCCACTTTATCAAACTAATTCTCAAAAGATGTTCTTTCAAAGTATCCCTGAGGTAGAGCTCCAAACTGTCCCAGACCCTAGTTTCCTCAGGGCCCAGTGGCCACAGATTCTGAGCATATACTATATCCTAATGGTCAATGTAAAGAAAACAAAAATCCTCACCACTGGACCAATAAATAACATTCTTATCAACGGAGAAAAGATTGAAGTTGTCAAGGACCTCATTTTTCTTGGATCAACTATCAACACTCATGGAAGCAGCAGTCAAGAAATCAAACGACATATTGCATTAGGCAAAACTGCTGCATAAAACCTTTTTAAAGTATTGAAGAGCAAAGATGTCAGCTTGAAGACTAAAGTGCACCTGACTCAAGCCATGATATTTTCAATAACCTCATATGCATGCGAAGGCTGGACAGTGAATAAGGAAGACCGTAGAGGAATTGATGCTTTTGAGTTATGGTGCTGGAGGAGAATATTGAAAGTGCCATGGGCTGCCCAAAGAACAAACAGATCCGTGTTAGAAGAAGTGCAGCCAGAGTGTTTCTTGGATGCCAGGATGGCCAAACTTCGTCTTTCACACTTCAGACATATTGTCAGGAGGAACCAGTCGCTGGAGAAGGATATCATGTTTGGTAGGGTGAAGGGTCAGCCAAAAAGAGGAAGACACCCAGCGAGATACATTGGCCAAGCGGCAGCATCAATGGACTCAAGCATGGCAAAAATAGTGAGGTTGGCCCAGGATCAGGCAGTGTTTCTTTCTGCTGTGCATAAGGTCGCTATGAGTTGGTACCGACTCGATGGCACCTAGTATCAACAACAGTGGTCTATTCCCATCTTCTGTTAAAGCATCAACTCCATCAATTCCCTTGTAAAAGTAATGTTTCTTTTTCCTGTTTCTAATTGTTTTCAGTTGTCTCATATTACAAAACAGTCTTTCTCCTCTAAGTCACAACACATTTCTCTCCTTGTACAGATGATAGTTTGGTGCTCCTCCCCCACAGAAGTGATTTCAACGCCACATGCACAAGCACAAGGATCAGTCTTCTCTATCACTGCATTCTTGATATCATTACACTGTGGTGACCATATTTCAGGTGAATTTTTCTTTTGTTAAGTTACCCTCCACAGCAGTGGTTAAAGATCTGAACACTGGAGATGACTGCCTGGGTTCAAGTAGGGGCTCTGCCATTTACTGCTAACTGGCCTTGGGCAAGTCACTCACATCCTGGCTTCAATGTCTTCATCTATGAATGGCACCTATAATAATTGTAATACCTGTTTCAAAGAGTTTTTTACAGTTCCATTAATTTATACAAGTAAAACACTTACCCTGACATACAGTAAAAATTTAATAATTTTAAAGTATTTATTTTATTACATTATCCTTACAGAGAAAGACAGTCTAATTTCAAATCCTTCGTACATAAGGTACGTAAGGTACATAGTGCAATTTGAAAACACTTTAAGGACATTTCTTAAACATTGGTTGGATAGTTCCTTCTTCATTAACAGTAAGACAGATGGTGGCTAAAGCTAGAGCTTGTAATACAAGGACCTGGAATCTGAATCCTTGCTCAAATAATATTCCTACTTCAGGATAATTTGGGGTTCAGGGCAGGCTCTGGAGCCATAACCTTGGGCAGATCTTGGTTCTACTTATTCTCTACCTGTAGGACAAAAAGTAACTCCAATTATTGCTCTGCTTCAGTTACCTCATCAATAAAAGGGAGAAAATATGAATATTGGCCTCATAAAATTGCTAAGGGGAGTAAAAGAGATAGCAAGTGGCAAGAATTTAAGACAATTATCTGCCACACAGTAACTATTCAGGTAGTTACTTAGTGCTAATTTTTCCCACTGAGCTGGTAGGGTGATGAGCAACTAACAAGTATCTTGACATGTGTAGGAGGACAATCAAATATTTATTAGACATGTTACCTTATGTCCTGGTGTGGCACTGTAGGACAATCACAGGAATCATAACCTAAGATCAGCGGTCTAAGCCTACTAGTGCTTCTTGGAAAACCTACACAGGACCTCTGTGTCAGAACCAACTTGACAGCACTTAACAACCACAGCAACCTCATGTGACATCTAGGATCCAACAAACTCTCCTTGTCTTCAGATTCTCTTATTCAAGAGGTCAATATGACATGTCTTAACAAAGCTCTTTTAAATGATGTTTCTACACTAATCTATATTCATAAGTGGCAGGTTATGGAGGGCAGGCACATACTCAGGGCTTCACTAAGGCAAATGGTACTGAAAGCTATCATCCAAATATAGTTCTGAATTCAAGATACAAAAACCTTTTAATTTCTCCTGCAGTTAAGCGTGTTTTATAGCGGTGAGGCATTCATCATTGTTTAGAGTAGGGAGCAAAATCAAGACTCACCAGTTTTTAGAGTCATTCACTTTCACCGCACTAGAAAGTCAATTGTCCTAGAGGGCACAATCAGCATATATACCACTGTGTGACTTCATTTACAGTCCCTGCCTGCCTTTTAACATCAGCAGCGGCTAAATTTCAAAGGAAGCCATCAAAAATCAAAGAAGA
This sequence comes from Chrysochloris asiatica, assembly GCF_000296735.1. Lineage (NCBI taxonomy): Eukaryota > Metazoa > Chordata > Mammalia > Afrosoricida > Chrysochloridae > Chrysochloris > Chrysochloris asiatica. The sequence continues at coordinate 4,798,503 of NW_006408549.1, forward strand.
ACATTTAAAATTAATACCAATCTTTCATAAGCAACTCCAATTAGAAATAATCAATTTAGCAAGGTTGTAGAATACAGCCAGGTGCTCTGGTAAAGTAGTGGTTACGAATCAGGCTGCTAATCTCATGGTCAGCAGCTTGAAACTACCAGCTGTTCTGCAGGAAAAAGATGAGGCTTTCTGCTCCCATAAAGATTTACAGCCTTGGAAACACTGTACAGGGTCGCTATGAGTCAGAACAGACTCCACGGCACATAGCAACAACATAGAATACAAGATCAATAGAGAAAAAAATCAACTTTCCAGACAGTAGTAATCAACAATGTCTGAAGTGAATTAAGAGAACAATTCCATTTATAATGAAAATAATAATATTTTTGGAGTTGGATAACAAAAGAAGTTTGAAAAAGTAAGACCAAGGTTGTTATGTGACTGGCATAAGGTTTCCCAATGAAATTCTCACAGGACAGCCCTTGCTACCCTTGAAGAATAAGCAGATGCATTGTGATGGAAAAAATTTCTCAGGGCAACTTTCCTGGTCTTTTTCTCACCACTGTTGTTTCAATTTTCTTACATTTTCTTCATAAAAAGCCCCTGAGATCATCCTGTGTATCCATGAAACTCTATCAAGATGACACCTTTTGAATCCCCAAAAAACTCACTGTAAGTTTCAATAGCACCTAACAACAACATAAACTTCTGAGCTGACCTGTCAACCTTGAATTCATTTTTGAGATCTTCCCAACCTTCCTTAAAACACTTGGACCATTAAAAAATTAGCATGTTGTATGGGGCAATATTCCTGCTAACTTGTTGCAAAGTTTCAGTGATTTAGGACGATGCTCACTTGAGCGCTGTTAAAAATTTGTCTTTAACTTTGATCTCGAAATCATTTTCCATGACACAAAAACTACCAATGAGTTTAAGGTACCCAAAGGAGATGAAGATGAATATATTACTGAAAATCTTGTCTGTAGCCATCCACTCATCACATATTGTTATGTTGCTAGTGCTGCTCAATTGATTTCGACTCAGAACAAGAGAATGAAACACTACCCAGTCCTGAGACATCCTCATAACTGTTGCCATGTTTGAGCTCATTGTTGTTATCACTATGTCAATCCATCGCAGTAACGGTCTTCTTTGTCACGGACCCTCCACTTTACCAAGTAAGATGTACTTCTTCAGGGACTGATCATTCCCGACAACATGCCCAAAATACAAGAGACGAAATCTCACCTTCCTCCTTTTCAAAGTTCAATCTGGCCATAATTCTTCCAAAAGAGATTTGTTTGTTCTGGCAGTCCATGGTATAGCCAACATTCTTCACCAACACCATAATTCTATTTTTTTCAGTCTTCCCTATTCATTGTCCAGCTTTCTCATGCATATGAGGTTTGGGTCAGGGACACAAACCTCAAAGAGACATCTTTGCTTCTTAACACTTTAAAGAAATTTCGTGCCAAAAATTGGCCTAATGCACTATGTTGTTTGCTTTCTTGACAGCTACTTTCATAAGTGTTGATTGTGGATACAAGTAAAATGAAATCTTTGACAACTTCAATCTTTACTCTGCTTATCATGATGTGACTTATTGATCCAGTTCCGAGGCTATTCCTTTTCTTTACGTTGAGGTGCAATCCATACTGAAGGCTATAGTCTTTGGCCTTCGTTAGTAAGTATTTCAAGTCTTCTTAGCTTCCAGCAAGCAAGGTTGTGTCATCTGCATATCACAGGTTGTTGATGAGACTTTCTCCAATCATGATGTCTTGTTCTTCTTCATATAATCCAATTTCTCAGATTATTTGTGCAGCATGTAGACTGAATAAGTACAGTGCAAGCATGCAACCCTGATTCACATCTTTTTTTGATAGTAAACTATTCCGTATCCCTTTGTTCTGTTTGAATGACTGCCTTTTGGTCTATGCACCTCATTAGCACAATTAGGTTTTCTGGACTTCCCATTCTTTACGATGTTTTTCACAGTTTGTTATAATCCACATAAAGCAAGTCCTTTACATAGTCAATAAAGCACAAGTAAACATACTTCTAATATTCTCTGAGTTCAGCCAAGATCCAGCTAACATCAGCAATGATATCCCTCATTCCATTTCCTTTTCTGAATTTAGCTTGAGTTTCTGACAGCTTGCTGTAGATTAACTTCTGCACCATTTTTAAATTGTCTTCAGCAAAATTTTACTTGTGAGTGATACTATAATGATATTGTTTGAGTGTTTCCACATTTCATTCATTGGATCACTTTTCTTTGGAATGGGTACAAATATGGAACTCTTTCAATCACTTGATCTGGTAGCTGTCTTCCAAATTTCTTGGCACAGATGACTGAATGCCTCCAGTACTGCATGCTTGTTGAAATATTTCAATTATTGTTCAGTAAATTCCGAGAGTCTTACTTCAGTCAGCTTGAAGTTATTTCTTGATTACCATCAGTTCTTGATCATATGCTACTTCATAAAATGGTTGAATATCGACCAATCCTTGATACAGTGACTCTGTATTCTTTCCATCTTCTTTCAATAATTCCTGAGTTATTCAATATTTTGGCCATAGAATCTTTCAGTATTTTAACTTGAGACTTGAATATTTTCTTCAGTTATTTTAGCTTGAGGATCACTGATCACGAACTTCCCTTTTGGTTTTCTAATTCCAGGTCTCTTGCACACTTCATTATAGTATTTGTTTTGTCTTCTCAAGATGATTTTTCAAATTTTCTGTACAGCTCTTTTACTTCATCATAGTCACTTTAACTTCTCTTCCTTCAAGAGCAAATTTTAGAGTTTCTTCTGATATCCATTTTGATCTTTTCATTGTTTCCTGCCTTTTTAACAACCTTTTGCGGTCTTCATGGATGATGTTCTTGTTGTCATCCAACAAATCTCTAGTCTTTGATCATTAGTGTCTAACTCATCAAATATCTTATTGAGATGGTCTCTAAATTCAGGTAGGATATACTCATGGTCATATTTTGGCTCTCATATGTTATGTGCCATCGAGGTTGGTTCTGACTCACAGTGATCCTGTATAATAGAGTTTCAGAGGAGTGGCTTGTAGATTTGAACCACGGACCTTTCAATTAGTAATACAGAGCTTATCCTACAGTACCACAGCAGGACATGGACTTGTTTTAATTTTCTTCACCTTCAACCTAAACTGGTATATGAGCAATTGATGGTCTGTTCCACAGTCAGTCCCTGGCCTTGTTTTGGTTGATGATATTGAGCTTCTCCATCTTCTCTTTCCACAGATGTAATTGATTTGCTTCCTGTGTATTCCATCTAGTGGGGTTCTTGCATATATGTACCTTCTTTATACCTTCTGGAGTCTTGCAGTTGCGCTGTCGGTTAATGCGCTAGACTAAACAGTTGGTTTGAACTGCAAGGTTGGTGGTTCAAGCTCACCAGCCACTCCTTGGAAACCCTCTAGAGTGTTGTTATGGGTTGGAACCGACTTGACGGCACTTAAAAACAACAACAAAATAACTTGTAAGTTACAGAAGAAAATATCTTCAATAAATAAGTCATTGATCCTGAAAAATTCTATCATGCAATCTCCAGCATCATTTATATCACCAAGGCCATATTTTCCAACTACTAGTTGTTCTTGTGGTCCTGGTGTGGTACTGTAGGGTAAATACTTGACTGCTAACCACAAGGTTGGTGGTTCAAACTCACCAGTTGTTCACTGGAAACCCTTACAAGGTCGTTGTGAGTCAGAACTGACTCAAAGGCATGTAACAACAACAGTCCTTCTTGTTTTCAACTTTTGCATTCCAATTGCTAGTAATTATTATTGTATCTTGATTACACATTTGATAAATTCCAGACTAAAGAAAGCTGTTTTTGCTGTGGAAGTTAAGTGCCATGGAGTCAGTTCTAACTCATAGCAACCCTGGGTAGGGTTTCTGAGGCTTTACATCTTCATGGCCTCACAAAGCCTTATCCTTCTTCAGTTTCTTCATCAGTGGCTTTAATGGTGAGTGTGTAAACTTAATAACAGTGGTATTAACTGGTCTACCTTGTGCTGCTGTGGCTCCTTCTTGCTACTGAGTCAGTTCAGACACATAGCAACCCTGTAAGTCCTTAAGGGAGAAGAAAACATCACCTTTCTCCTGTGGATTCAAACAGCTGATCCTGTGGTTAGCAGCCCAATGTGTAATGCACTATTCTAACAGGACTCCTTGGTCTACCTCGTAGGCCTGTAGATATTGTCTTATCACAGACAGCATTGTACTTGAAATGCTCTCTTTGATGATGAATATAACCTCATTCTCTTCAATTAGTCACTCCTGGTATAGTAAAATATATGATTGTCTGATACAAAATGGCCAATACTAGTCCATTTCAGCTCATTAATACCTAAGATATCGATATTTACACATTCCATTTCATTCTTGATGACTTCCAATTCTCCTAGAGTCAAACTTTCTATATTCTATTTTCTGATTAATAATAGATGTTGGAAGCTTTTTCTCTCATTTTAAGTTTTGTCCCATCAGCAAGTTGTTGTTGTTGTTGTTAAGTGCTGTCAAGTCAGTTCCATCTCATATCAATCACGTATAGTGCTTCCAGGAATCCTGGTGTGGTGCTATACCATCAGCACTGGATGGTGAACCACAAGGCCATCAGTTCAAACCTACCAGTTGCTCCTTGGAAACCCTATACAGGGTTGGTATGAGTCAGAACTGACCTGACAGCACTTAGCAACAACAATAACAAATAAGATTTTCAAGGAGCAGGTAGTGAGCTTGAACCACTAACCTTTTAGTTCAAACCAACCTCATGGTCCAGTGCTTACCTTACAGTGCCACACCAGAATTCCTTCAGCAAGTGAAGGTCCCAAAAGTTTTGCTCCATCCATGTCATTAAGGTCAAGTCTCCTTTGAGAAGGCAGCTTTTCCAAGTCATATTTTGAGTGACTTCCAACCTGAGAGGCTCATCTTCCAGCAGCATATCCAATGATGTTTAACAGGTTTTCAGTAACTAAAGTTTCAGAAGAAGTCTGCCTCTAGTTCATCCTATTTGGTCTTAGTCTTAAGGCACTGATGAAACCTATCCACTATGAATGACCTGCTAGCATTTCAAATACTGGTGGCATAGCTTACAACATTCAAAGCCATACACAAGTCACCATAGTATGACAAACTGACAGAAGAGTGGTGGACTGATCACATGGAAATGTTTAAACACTTTTGTTTGAAATAAATCTATGCATGTATGAACTAGAAGCCTAGTTGTTGTTGTTAAGTGCTGTAGAGTCAGTTCTGACTCATACTGATCCTGCATAGCGAACTTTCCAAGGAGCAGCTGATGAGTTTCAACTGCCAACCTTTTGGT
>NW_006408549.1:4804698-4814526 GCF_000296735.1 Chrysochloris asiatica
CAAAAATGAAACAAAACACATAACCATCAATATCTTAGGCATTAGTGAGCTGAAATTGACTGGTTTGGCCATTTGAATCTAACAACCACATTGTTTACTGTGCCAGAAATGACAAATTGAAGAGGAATGGTGTTGCATTCATTGTCAAAAAGAACATATCCAGATTAGTCATGAGGTACAGGGCTGTCTGTGATAAGATAATATCCATGTGCCTACAGGGAAGACCAGTTAATACCCCTATTATTCAATTATTCATGCAAAAGCTGGACAGTGAATAAGGAAGACCATAGTTTGAGTTAGGGTGTTGGAGGAGAATAATGAAAGTGCCACGGGCTGCCAAAAGAACAAACATCTGTGTTGGAAGAAGTGCAGCCAGAGTGTTCCTTGGAGGCCAAGATGAAAAAAAGAGGAAGAACCCCAATGAGATGGATTGGCAAAATGGCAGCATTAATCGGCTCAAGTGTGGCAACAATTGTGAGGTTGGCCCAGGATCAGGCAGTGTTTTGTTATTCTGTGCATAGGATCGCTATGAATTAGTACTAACTCGATGGCACCTAACAACAACAATAACAAAGAAGAAGAGTTTATTACTACCCACTGACCACTGAAGCCAGTGATGCTGAAACAGAAAAATTCTACTAAGTTCTTCAATCTGAAATTGATCAAATATGCAATCAAGATGTCTTGATAATTATTGGAGATTGGAAAGCAAATGTTGGAAACAAAGAGGAAAAGTCAACAGTTAAAAATATGGCCATGTTGATAGAAACAATGCTGGAGGTCACATGATAGAATTTTACATGACCAATGATGAATCCATTGCAAATTCATTTTTCAAACAACATAAAAGATGACTATACACATGGACCTCACCAGATGGAATACACAAAAATCAAATTGACTACATCTATGGAATGAGATGGTGGAAAAGGTCCATATCATCAGCTGAAACAAGGCCAGAGGCAGATTGTGGAACAGATCATTACTTGCGGATAAGCAACCTTAGGTTGAAGTTGAAGAGAATTAAAGCAAGTCCACAAGATGATCTTGAACATATCCACCTGAATTTAGAAATAGTATCAGTAACAGATTTGATGCATTAGACACTAACAATTGAAGACCAGAAGAGTTGTGGATGACATAAAGAGCATCATACAATAAGAAAGCAAAAGGGCATTAAGAAGACAAGAAAGAGGAAAATATCAAAATGGATGTCAGAAGAAATTCTGAAACTTGCTCTCCAGAAAAATGCAAAAGCAAATGAAAGAAATGAGGAGGTAAAAGAAGTGAACAGACTGTTTCAAAGGGTATCTCTAGAACACAAGTCAAATATTATAATGAAATGTACAAAAACCTGGAGTAAGAAAACCAAAACAAAAACACACTCAGCATGTCTCAAGATGAAAGAACTGAAGAAAAAGTCAAGCATCAACTCACAGTATTGAAGGATTCTATGGGCAAAATATTGGATGTTTCAGAAAGCATCAAAGAAGGGGGAAGGAATACACAAAGTCCCTGTATTAAAAAGAAATGGTGAAAAAAAAAAAAGAAAGAAAGAAAGAAAGAAATGGTCAAGCAGTTGTATATGATCAAGAGCCAGTGGTACTGAAGGAAGAAATGCAACATACAGAAGGCTCTGGGAACTGGTGGAATACAAACTGAAGTCTTTCAACAAATTGATGCAGCACTGGAGACACTCACTATTCCATGCCAAGAAATTTGGAAGACAGCTACCTTGCCAATTGATTAAAAAAGGTGACCCACTGGAAATCACCAGACAACATCATCAATATTATATGCAAATAACATTCTACTAGAGATAATTTAAAAACAGCTGCAAAAGTACATTGACAGGGAAGTGCAAGAGGTGCAAGCCAGATTCAGACAAGGATGTGGAACGTGAAATATTAATGCTGACTTCAGATGGATCTTGGCTGAAAGTAGAGAATACCAGAAAGGTGTTTACCTGTGCTTTAATGATTATGCAAAGGCTTTTGAATGTGTAGATGGTTACAAGTTACAGACAATATTTCAGAGAATGGGTATTCTGGAAAACTACATTGTGCTTATGAGTAACAGGTACATAGACCAAGAGGCAGTCATTTGATTAGAACAAGGGGACATTGAGTGCTTTAAAATCAGAAAAAGTATGTGCCAGGGTTATATTCTTTCAACATATTTATTCAATGTGTATGCTGAACAAATAACCCAAGAAGCTGGGTTATATGAAGAAGAACACTGCATCAGGATTGGAGAAAGACTCATTAACAATCTGTGATGTGCAGATGACATAACCTTGCTTGCTGAAAGCAAAGAGGACATAAAATACTTACTGACAAGGATCAAAGATCATAGTTTTCAGTATAGGCTGCATCTCAATGTAAAGATACCAAAAGTCTTCACCACTCGACCAATAAAAAAAATCAAAAAAAAAATCATGGTAAGTGGAGAAAAGATTGAACTTATTAAAGACTTCATTTTGTCTGGATCCACCATCAACACTTATGGAAACAGCAGTCAATAAATCAAACAATGTATTGCATTAGGCAAATCTGCTGCACAAGACCTCTTTAAAGTATTCAAAAGCAAAGTTATCAGTTTGAGGAGTCAAGCAAAAGCAAAAGTTCAAAAGCAAAGATATCAGTTTGTACCTGACTCAAGCCATAGTATTTTCAACGGCCTCATATGCATGTGAAAGTTGAAAAATAAACAAGGAAGATCATAGAAGAATTGATGACTTTGAGTTATGGTGCTTGAGAAGAAGAATAAAAGTATCATGGACTTCCAAAAGAACAAACAAATATGTATTAGAAGAAGTACAGCCAGAATGCTCCTTAGAAGCCAGGATGGCCAGACTTAGTCTCATATTTCAGACATGTTATCAGGAGGGACCAATACCTGGAGGAGGACATCATGCTTGGTAAAGTGGAGAGTAAGCAAAAAAAGAGGAAGGCCCCCACCGAGATGGATTGGCACAGTGGCAGCATCAATGGGCTCAAGCATAGCAACAATTGTGAGGTTGGCCCAGGATGGGTCAGTGCTTCGTTCTGTGAGTCAGTATCAATTCCACAGCATCTAACACATATGTATGTGAGTGTGTGTTGGTGTATGTATATGTACAGAGACAGAGAGAGAAGAAAGAAGTATATAATATATTGACAAAAATGAAAATTATTCACAACACAAAAAATCCTGGGGGGAAATCTCCTAAAATAAAAGGTCTAGAGGTGGAAACAGTTGTGAACTCTGTCTATTTTTTAAGCTACAGTTTTTGCTTTTATGTGTTTTCTTTTTAACTTATTTATTGGTAAGGCCAAAAAGCAATTCTGTTTATTAGACTTCTTTTTACTTAACCATCAGTTTGAAAATAAGTCTTAGAAAAATTACAGTTGATTTTATTTTAAAATTTTGTTTCAGATTTAGTACCTCAAGAGTAAATTTATGTCAGACATTTATATTGTCATCCACAATAATAAAAGTAAATTACTAAGACTTTTGTGCTGTTATTAACAACAATAAAAGTAAATTAATCTCAGATTTCAATACCACCATTAACAACAAAAAAGCAAAACGATTCATTCACACACTAATGTCACAAAGGGGAAACACTCTAACCTTTTCAATTCCAACAGGTAACAATCATGCTTAAGTACAAGGTTGTTGTTAAGTGCCGTCGAGTTGGTTTTGACTCATAGCAATACTATATAGGGTTTTCAAGGAGTGGCTGGTGGTTTGAACCACTGGCCTTGTGTTTAGCAGACAAATACTTATCCTACAGAGCTACACACAAAGAAGCAGACTAAATTTCATCCCTAATTTCTCTGATTCAGCTGAGATAGCAGAAGAAAGGCAAGGAAAAGTCAAATCTTGAATCTGATGTCATATTGATGTCCAAAACTCAGCTGGCATGTTTAACATCCTATGTTCACAGGCAGATCACAGTAAGGAGATTATTACAACACAGTGTCAGAGAAAGTCAGCTTTTCCTGAATAGAGGGGGGGCAGTCAACTGCACAAGACTGTGAGAAAAAAGGAAGATGGTCAAAACGCTCGGGAGCGGTGTGGTAGGCGGGGGGCGAGGGGGGGGGGGGGGCGGGGGGGGGGGGGGGGAGAAGCATTTGACTTAGAGCATGCATACCAGACAGGAAGGGTTTGGGTTTATTCTCTAAAATGCAAAAATGTAAAGAAGATTCAAAGATTTTTAAAAATAAATAGATACAGAGGAAAATATATAACAGAAAAAAGAAACAGCTAAATTTCTACACTCAATATTTTATCAGCTAGACAGTCTAACACAAATATTAGTTTTTGTTATTATTACATACTATACACATGGACCTCACCAGATGGAATACGTAGAAATCAAATTGACTACATCTGCAGAAAGAAACTATGGAAAAACTCCATATCGTCCGTGAAAACAAGGCCAGGGGCAGATTGTGGAACAGACCATCAATTATTCATATGCAAATTCAAACTGAAGCTGAAGAAAATGAAAACAAGTCCATGAGAGCCAAAATATGACCTTGAATATATCCCACCTGAATTTAGAGATCATCTAAGAACAGATTTGATACATTAAGCACTAAAGACCAAAGACCAAAAGAGTCATGGGATGACATCAAGAACATCATACAGGAAGAAAGCAAAAAAGTCATTAAGAAGACAAGAAAGACGGGAAAGGTCAAATTGTATGTCAGAAGAGACACTGAAACTTGCTCTCCCATGTAGAGATGCTAAAGCAAATGGAAGAAATTAGGAGGTCCAAGAGCTGAACAGAAAATTTCAAAGATCAGCTTGAGAAGATAAAGCCAAATATTACAACAAAATGTGCAAAGATCTGGAATCAGAAAGCCAAAAAGGAAGAACACACTTAGCATTTCTCAAGATAGGGAAATTGAAGAAAAAAATTTTTCCCTTTCGTTATTGAAAGATTCTCTGGACAAATTACTGAATGTTGCATAAAGCATCAAGAGAAGATGGAAGGAATACATAGAGTCACTGTATCAAAAGGAAATGGTTAACGTTCAGCCCTCTCAAGAGGTAGCATATGATCAAGAGCCAATGATACTCAGGGAGGAAGTCCAAGGTGCACTGAAGGAATTGGCAAAGAACAAGGCACCAGGAATTGATGGAATAAAATTTGAATTCTTTCAAGAAAGTTAGGCGGCATAGGAGGCATTCACTCATCTCTGCCAAGAAATTTGGAAGATAACTGTCAGGCCAACTGATTGGAACAGATGCATATATGTGCCCATTCCAAAGAGAGATGACCCAACAGAATGCGGAAGTCATCAGACAATCTCTTTGATATCCCATGCGAGTAAAGTTTTGCTAAAGATAATGCAGAAACTGCTACATTGACAGAGAACTTCCAGAGGTTCAAGCCGGATTCAGAAGAGGCCATGGAACAAGGGATATCACTGCTGATATCCGATGGATCTTGGCTGAATGCAGAGTATATTAGAAAGATGTTTACCTGTGCTTTATTGACTACACAAAGGCTTTCGATTGTGTGGATCATGTCAAGCTATGGACAACACTGTGAAGTATGAGTATTCCGGAACACTTAACTGTGCTCATGAGGAATCTGTACCTGGACCAAGAAGCAGCTGTTCGAACAGAACATGGGAACGCTGAATGTTTTAAAATTAAAAAAGGTGTGCGACAAGGTTGTATTATTTCACCATACTTATTCAGCCTGTATGCTGAGCAAATAACTGAGAAGCTGGGTTATATGAAGAAAAACATGGCATCAGGATTGAAGGCAGACTCATTAACAACCTACGGTATGCAGAGGATACAACCTTGCTTGCTGAAAGTGAAGAGGATTTAAAACATTTACTGACGAAGATCAAAGAGCACAGCCTTCAGTATGGATTCCATCTCATTGTCAAGAAAACAAAAATCCTCACCACTGAACCCATAAACAGCATTCTTATCAACAGAGAAAAGATTGAAGTTGTCAAGGACTTCTTTTTTCTTGGATCAACCATCAACATTCTTGGAAGCGGCAGTCAAGAAATCAAATGATGTATTGCATTAGGCAAATCTGCTGCACAAGACCTTTTAAAAGCATTGAAGAACAAAGATGTCAGCTTCAAGACTAAGGTGAGCCTGACCTAAGCCATGGTTCTTTTAATAACCTCATATGCATGCAAAAGCTAGACAGTGAATAAGGAAGACCACAGAAGAACTGATGCTTTTGAGTTATGGTATTGGAGGAGAATATTGAAAGTGCCATGGACTGCCAAAGGAACCAATAGATCCATTTTGGAAGAAGTGCAGCCAGAGTGCTCCTTGGAGGCCAAGATAGCCAAACTTCATCTCTCATACTTCAGACAGATTGTCAGGAGGGACCAGTCACTGGAGAAGGATATCACGTTTGGTAAGGTGGAGGATCAGAGAAAAAGAGGAAGACCTCCAGCGAGATGGACTGGCCAAGTGGCAGCATCGATGGACTCAAGCATGGTAACAATAGTGAGGTTGGCAGTATTTCATTCTGCTGTGCATAAGCTCGCTATGGGTCAGTACCAACTCAATGGCACCTAACAACAACAAGAAGACAGTTTGCAATCCAAAGTAAACTTTGTTCTTTACAAATTACAATTTCTGCTAATAGGCTTTTCTATGAGCAGCACCGTAAATTTTTTAATGTTCTCCTCAAATCTCTACCATTTAAAAGAGTGATTCATTTATGTGGGGCAATAGGAAGCAAAATGGAAACTTGTGTTATGAATTGAATTATCTCTAAAAAATATGTTGCAAATTCTCACCTCCACACCTGCAGTTATAATCCCGTTGTTGTTGTTAAGTGCCGTCGGGTCGGTTCTGAACCATAGCGACCCTGTATAAGGGGTTCCAAGGAGTAGCAGGTGAGCTTGAACAGCCCCGTGTTGCAGTACACGTTTCCAGCACCTGCATCAGCCTCTTAGGGGGTGGCTGGGTGACGGCAGTGCCGTACCTCCCACAGCAGCACACAAGTCCCTGCTGCTCTGATATACTGGGCTCCCCGGCCTGTCCCACTCTCCACATTATTGATGAGGGTACCCATGGGCAGGGCCCCCAGAGGATGTCTCCTCCTGGAGCCAGCACCCTGAATTCACACTTGTGAAAAAAATCATTTGTTAAGTATGGATTATAATTTCAACCAATATAATGATGAGGCTTTCTGCTCCCATAAAGATTTACATCCTCAGAAACCCTGTACAGGGTCACTATGAGTCGGAACCGACTCCACGGCACATAACAACAACAACAACAACAATGCTCTGTTCATGTTACCATTTTGTCCTCCAATGGAAAATAATTCTAACAGATTAATTGAAGTTAAAGGTACTTGAGGTTCATCTAATCTAGATGATTGTTTTATCATTCAGAAATATCCCAAATCCCTCTAATTAACTCTGTTTAACCACTTTCTTATTACCTTCATAGCCCCAACATCCTCCTGGAAGCACATTACAATTTGATTGGAAAAGACATTTATTGAATAAAGATGTCTGACAAATTTTCACATCCATTCTTGAATGTTGTTGTTGTTAAGTGCCGTCGAGTCAGTTCCGACCCATAGCGACCCTGTACAGGGTTTCCAAGGCTGTAAATCTTTACAGGAGCAGAAAGCCTCATCTTTCTCCCGCGGAGCGGCTGGTAGTTTCAAACTGCTGACCTTAAGGTTCACAGTCCAATTCGTTACCACTACGCTACCAGAGCTCTTTGATTTAGTACTCAAAAAAGAAAAAAAAAAAGTGATCAATTTCTGTTTTGACAAAAAGAGGAAATATCTAAAACAAAGCAACAGCTAAGGATAATGGAGAAACACATTTGTGTGTTGTTTTGTTTTTCCTCTCTAGTTGTCATTGAGTTGATTCCAACTCATAGACAAACACTGCTGTTCTTTTTGTTGCTGTTGTGTGGAAGACAAGGTAAGGCTGTCCTGTGGGTTTTCCAAGGTCATAACCTTTACCGAGGAGGAGCCCTGGTGGCACAGTGCTAGAGCACTCAGCAGCTAATATGTCAGTGGTTCAAACCCACCAGCTGCTCTCTGGAAGAAAGACATGGTAGTCTGCTTCTGTAAAGATTCACAGCTTTGGAAACTCTATGGGATAGTTCTACTCTGCTCTGTAGTGTCACTGTTTGTAATTGTTAAGTGCCAACTCATAGCAACCCTGGATAGGGTTTCAAAGGAGTAGCTGGTGGGTTTGAACTGCCAACCTTGTGGTTAGCAGTCCAGTGCTGATCCCATAGCAACAGACAAGGACTCCATGAATCAGAAATGGCTCATAGACAGTGGGTTTGTTTTTTTTGGTTTTAACCCTATACAGGATTGCTATGGGTCAGAATCGACTCAACGGCACTTAACAACAACATCAACAACAAATCTTCACTGAAGCAGACTATCATCACATCATTCTCCTACAGAGGGACTGTTGGGTTGCAGCCATGGACCTAATCACTGTGCCACAGGAGTCCTTGGAAAAATATTACAGCTGTGTTTTTCAATGTGTGTTCCACAGAACAATAGGCCTAAGAAACATTAGAAGGAGGAGAAATAGATTCCTTGGTGAAAGAAATTAATACAACACTGGGGATTCTCTCCCCATTCTAAGGAGTCACGATGTCCATTAACTTGCGGTAGCCTCTAAGAAGTAATGAATAAAGAAACATATTTGACTCAAAATCCCCAAATGTACTTGACCACATATATAACACTTTTCTTGTGTTGACACCTTAATCATCTCATAGCTGTATTTTTCTAAGAAACACAGTTTGTGAACTGCTGATTCACTCTCCTTTAAGGAAGACCGAACCAAAAATACAGTTTGTGACTGCCCAGTAGAGTTTATTAAATTATGCTAGTGATAGTATTATTTCCCAAGTGTTTGTATGGAGATCTCTACAGGTTCCCTATTGGCAGAAAGTAAATTCTAAGGAAAGACATATAAGTTCTCATATATCTGGCCCTCATTCATTTCTCTCCCCATCTCCGGCCATTTTCCCTCCAGGAGCTCTAAGACACTCCACCCACACTGAGTCCTTACCACTCAGAAGATGTCTCTTCCTCTAACAACATGTGTCTGCCTCAGTCAGGACTGTTCCCTCCCCAGGTTCAGCACCTGTATGTTTCCTTCCAATGGCCTCTCCTTTTTAAAGCCTTCTGCCAACCATCTGGGTAAGGTTAGACTCACAGCTCTGTGTATCCTAGCTTTGTCCTCATTTCCCTGCTTATGGACCTTGTTCCATTATGTTATAGCCACGTTTATGACAATCTCAAGAATCAAAGCCTCCCTATTTCTTCTTTGCATCCTAGGAACTTACAGCTTCTACCATATTTTTAAGTGATTAATATGAACATAAATGCTGTATATATTTGATAATGAAACATATCCAAAGAATGAGTAATGAAGAATGTCCAAGAATTCCCTTCTTAGATAATGATGATGCCCTGTCAGATTTAAAAATACACAAGTATTTACAAAGACCAAAAATGAAAGATAGCATTATAGCCAATAACATAGAAACCAATTCCAGGAAATATTAATTATAAGGAAAGCCAGAAAATTCACAAGGGAAAAATAATATGCAATAGAAATTAATATAACTGCCTGCCACTATAAAGAGAAATCTATTTAGATCCACACTTTATAAAGTAATAAATTCCAGAAGAATCAATGTTGAGCATTAGGAAAAAAATTTAAGTTAGAAACAGCATTATAATATTTATTACAACTATGAGGAAAAATTATTTGAAATAAACAAATCATTTGTCTTGCAGAAATCTATCATTCGTTCTCCAGCATCATTTCTATCACCAAGTCCAAATTTTCC
>NW_006408549.1:4818166-4841652 GCF_000296735.1 Chrysochloris asiatica
GTTGGCCCAGGATCGAACATTGTTTCGTTCTGCTGTGCATGGAGTCGCTATGAGTCGGTTCTGACTCGATGGCACCTGACAACAACAACAACAATGAGGAAAAATAAATTTCCAAATACTAACAAAATGCAAGATATGAGCAGAGACTGAGTTCAAATGAACATTTTAAAAATACATTGTGAATTTTTAAATAATAATGTAAAAATATAATAGCACATAGAAGGAATAGGACACATGTAGCTAATTAAAACTATTATATAACTTATTTGAAAATAACTGATGAAAACGATATCTGTATTTCAGGAGCACTAGTGGTGTGGGGGTTACATGTGGGGCTGCTAACCACAAGGTTAGCAGTTGGAACCCACCAGTGACCCACAGGAGGAAGATGGGGCTTTCTGCTCCTGTAAAGTTTTATAGTCTTCAAAACCCTATACAGACGGCATGAATTGAAACCAACTAAACAACAAATAACAACATACTTATAGTCCAATTGGCAAGAGGATAAACTAGGTAAACCCAGTGGCTCGATCTAATACCACTCCCAGCACTTCCACCCTTACCCTCCTCTATATTGAGGCTGAAAACCTGTAGGACTGGTCACCAACTGTCTGGTAAATAGTTTGGGCTTGTGAGATGGTTCTGACAGATATGAAAGTAGAAGTGTCTTAAACAAACAAACAAACAAAAAAAAAAACCATGGCCTTGAATCAATTCTCATTCGTACTGACCCCATATACCCAAGGCTATAATTCTGGTGTAGCAATGTAAGAGGAGCACTGGACTGCTAATCACAAGGTCAGTGGTTAAAACGTACCTGCCGATACAGGGTCACTATGAGTCAGAATTGACTGGGTGGCAATAAACAACAATCTCTACCAAAGTCCAGTTGCCACATCTTTCTTCTTAGAATAGTTGCTGGGTTCAAACTATTGTCCTTTTAGTTAGCAGTCTTGTACATAACCACTGTGCCCATTAGGGTTCCTTCTGAGCAAAAGCATAGAGAAAAAAATCCTCTTCATTCTTTTGCTCTTCTTGTTTCATCTCCATTTAGAACAAAGTTGTGATGCCTGGAGATGTGGCAGCCATTTTGTGACCCTAAGTCAGCAAAGATAAGGATGAAGAAGCAGACAGATAAAACACCCTAGACTCTGACAGCATTAGTGATCATCAGTCCACCATGGATTCACTATGTGTATGTTAAATAAATGCCTTTTTTTTTAAAAAGGCATTTTAGTGTTTCTTTAAGGAGGCGCTTTAGTGGCATAGTGGTTACAAATCGGCCTGTGAACCTCAGGGTCAGCAGTCTGAAACTACCAGCTGTTTTGTGGGAGAAAGATGAAGCTTTCTGCTCATGTAAAGATTCACAGCCTCAGAAACCCTGTGTTGTTATTAGGTACCATCAAGTCGGTACCGACTCATAGCGACCCTATGCACAACAGAATGAAACACTGCCCAGTCCTGGGCCAATCTCACAATTGTTGCCATGCTTGAGCCCATTGATGCTGCCACTTTGTAAATCCATCTCACTGGGGGTCTTCCTCTTGATCTCTGACCCTCCACCTTACTAAACATGATATCCTTCTCCAGTGACTGTTTTCTCCTAACAATATGTCTGAAGTATGAGAGACGAAGTTTGGCCATCCTGGCCTGCAAGGAGCACTCTGGCTGTACTTCTTCCAACACAGATCTATTCGTTCTTTTGGCAGCCCATGGCAATTTCAATATTCTCCTCCAACACCATAACTCAAAAGCATCAATTCCTCTACGATCTTCCTTATTCACGGTCCAACTTTCACATGCATATGAGGTTATTGAAAATGCCATGGCCTGGGTCAGACACACCATACGCCTTTGCTCTTCAACACTTTAAAAAGGTCTTGTACAGCAGATTTGCCTAATGTAATATGTCGTTTGATTTCTTGACTGCTGCTTCCGTGAGTGTTGATAGTTCTGTAGAGGGTCATTAAGAGTCAGAACTGACTCCACAGCACATAACCACCAACCACCATTTCTTTAAAGTACCATTAAATTTCACCAAATAAAAATTTTTCATTTTCAGTCAAATACATTTCCAACACTTACAATGACTAAAGTAGGTAAATCAATCCACATATACATATGGAGTCCTGGTGTGGCGCTGTGGACTAATATGGAGCAAAGTCGGTTTGAACCACAAGGTCAGCAATTCAAGCTCACCAGCCACTTCTCAGAAACCCTATACAGGGTTGTTATGAGTCGGCACCACTTCGACAGCCCTTAACAATAGCATATATATATATACTAACCACATCTTTTACAAATGCACAGCTCCATATCAGTTGTTTTGTTGTTAAGTGTCATTGAGTCAGTTCTGACTCATAATGACCCTATATAGGGTTTCTGAGGAGCATAGTGTGTTTAAACTATTGACCTTGCAGTTTAGTACTTTCTCCTATAGTGCCACAAACCAAGACTCCTCATATCGGTTACAGAATTCCAAAAGAAAATTACCGTAAGGCGACATTACATACCTAAATCAAAATAAAGTTCAATAGTCTATAAACAGTGGTATACTATGGAACTTTACTGCCACCAGGGCTGTACTTCACACATTTGGCTTTTTTCTAAACAAAATGTGTTTAAACATGTCTCTGTGCTTATTGCATGGCTGCAGACCAGTCCTCTCACAATACATTAGTCTTAGTAATACACTAGTCTTAGTTATATACATTAGTGTGCCTTCAAAAAAATAAAAAAAAGAATACTTTCTGTACATGGAACAAAACTGTTTTAAGGTCAGGGTTAATGCCAAGTTTTTTAATGCAACTCAAGTGAACCTCTTTCCAAAACACTGAAGATTTGCAACAAGTTTACAGGAATGCTGCACGATATAAAATAACTTTTTTTTAGATGGATCAGGTGTTTTAGGGAAAGTCAGAAAGATCTCAAAGGTGAGCCAAGAAAGGAATGACCATCAGCCTTCAAAGGATGTGAAACTGTGGCTGAAGTTGAGAAACTGGTGGAAGTTTCATGAAACACCCACTGGAACTGGAATCTCACATAATTTGGCATTTTAAATTTTGAGTGAATCTCTTGGCCTCAGTAAGCTTCCAGCTCAATGGGTGCCAAAAGCATTGCACAAAAATCAGCTAGCTCAAAGAGCTGAGGGTTCCATCAGTCTTTTGAGGATGATTGAAGCTAATAAAGATGATTTTATGGAATGAATCATAATTGGGGACAAGTCGTGGATTTGCCAATATGATTCAAAGAACAAGGTCCAACCAATGACTTTTGATGGGATCTGTTGGGCCAGTTAAATTCAAGGCAGACTGGAGGCTTGGGACCATAATCACAGGGGACATCCAGGTCTTGCATAACATAGTTGACTAAGGCAATATTCTACATCCTACTTTTGGCATTGCCTTCTAGCACCAAATCCTAAAGTTTCTAGGCCCCTCCCCATCCACTGTTCTGCTGGATGAAGGGTGTTTGATTGAAAATTGGAAACTCCATTTCTTCATTTGTTGGGTGGGCAGCATTTTCTTATCTCAGGGGCTAATTAAGACTGACCTGCATGGCTTCCTAGTTGACTTTTTTTTTTTTTAAGTTTTTATTGGGAATTGAGTGAAAGTTTACAGGGCAGATCATCAGTTTTACATTCAACAAATCATACACCTTGCTTCATTACAATGATTATAAACCCCTCCATGTCCCATCAGATAATGGTATTTATCTCTATTCACTTTAGCTCTTGTTTTGTTGTTGTTTAACCCTCAATTATATATAATAATTTACACCACCAAAGGGCACATTCGGTAAGTCTACCTCCTGGCCACCAGCTCTTAGTCCCTCTCTTCCCATGAATCTAGAGTCCTCAGCTGCTCCCCTTCTCCATGGTCCCATCTTTGCCTTCATCTCTGGTGTCGCTGCTTCTGTAGATAAGGTCTTGCATTCCACTCTTCTCCCTTGATGGTCCTATGGCCCTTTGTTTCTGGACTGTAAGATTAACTACTCCCCTGTTTTTGTTACAAAACTTCTACATTTACAATTGTGACAGTCACAATTAGTCATGATAGTTTTACTCACTATTAAATCATAAGAATCTTATCCTCATCTTTTTTAACCAGACCCATCTAAAAAAGATGAAAGCTATTCAGTGGGGACTCTATCTTTCCCCACATACTATTAAATTAAACTCCCTCTTGAAACCCTGTAAGCCTGAGTCACTTTGTGCCTTTATCACCCTCTCATTTTAGGTAGCCAATATCTATGTTGCCCGTCCCTATCCAGCCTGTGTACAGAAAGGATAGCATTGATACTTGATGTGAAGACTCCTTCACTCTCTGTTGGTATTTAGAGTTACTACATCCATTAATATAGGTCAATTAATCAAACTGTAGCAATTTACCCTTGTATCCTTTATCCAAAAAAAAAAAATTTTTTTTTTAATCTTTCTTCCTCTAGTCCAGTTCTGATTATCAAGCCATCAAGGCTAGGTCAAATGGATACTATCTGCAACTTTGGGTGTTCTTATTTATCTCTCCTCACTTCATATCAGCTGGACGCTTCACTCTCAGCTCTAGCCCTCTGTGGCTATGTCCTTGTCTATGGGCTCAGGTGTCCCCAGGTCTCACACTTTGGACCAACCAGCCCTTCCTCTTCTCTCTCTCATCTCCAGGTCAATGGGAGTCAATGGACCGTGGTTGAACTCAGCCCATTTCTTCATTGCTGCCTTTCGCCCTCTTCCACTCACCAATAAAGCAATGTAGTCACCAGCAAGCTTACATGGCTGCTCATGTGTTCCCTTTGAGTTTCAGTCTTAGAGGGGGGTTTGTCCTGGAGGAACTTGATGCTTGCCTTGATAACTTCCTGACAAACAGCTTGCTTATTCTTGTAGTAGCCAGTCATGCTGACATTTTTGTTTTGAGTTTTTCCTGATGATCTGTCTTTGAAGATGTATCTTCTTTCGCTCTAGCTGTTCCAGGCTGGTATGCTGGTCCTCTCCAGTGGCAATGTCCCACCCCAGAAGGTTCTGGATGAGGCTCAGGATTCCACCTAAGGTCCTATACACTGCAAAGGCTCTGCCAGAAGCCTATTTCACTAGGCAAGTTGTAGAACCCCTTTTAGGTATTCCAATCAGTTATAGGCTGAAGACGGGTTTACAAGCTTTCTGCAATCATGTTTCCTGACATTCCTTTCTATCCCACTCAAGTGTCTATTTTACAATAGTAGGCAAGGGAAACCAATATTCATAAGACAGTCAAGCATCTTAGTATTAATTCCCCTCTTTAAACTATGCCTAGATCCCTGTATCACAGAGCCCTGTTCCAAGGTTGAACATGCGTCACTATTTACCTCTGTCCTTATTAACCCATGCAAACCTGTGTCGGTGTTCCCCTATCTACCTTGTTCTTCTACCTCCTTCCCCCCAGTTGACTTTTAAATCACATGAAAGATGTTTGGGAATATGAATCAAAATGGACTAATCATCTGCTAGGAAGCAGGTGGCTCTGTAGGATAAGTACTGGACTGTGAACCACAAGGTCAGTAGTTCTATCCCACTAGCCAAACAGATGAGGCTTTCTGCTACTGAAAGCATTTACAGCCTCAGGAAACCCTATGCAGAGTCAGTGTGTATTGGAACTGACTTGATGGCACTTAACAATAACAACTTTTTAAAGTAACAACTGAGATCTTAAAAGTTTACTAGTGGTCAGCTAAAATGTAACTATTGGTCTATCCTTGCCCAGAGCGAAGGAGAGTGAAGAAAATTAAAGACACATGGGAACAATTATCCCAAAGGCCAATTTAATGAACCACACTAACCTTAACCTCTAGCACCTTGAGACAAGATGAACTAGAGGCTGCCTGATTACCATTGCTGAGAACTCTTAAAGAGACCACAATACAGAGTCCTGGATAGAGAGGGTGAATATGTGGAACAAAATTTAAGATCATAAAAAAGGCTAAGCTTACTGACTAGATAGTGATTATGGCTCTTGGTTGCTCCTCAGGCCTGGAACTGAATTCACTTTGACTCAACTTTTATCCAAACAATAGGCAGACCTATAGGATGACCAATAACTCCAGGGAGTTACACACTCCTTAAAACTATCAACCACATGAAACCAAAGGACAGCATTTAACCTGGATAAACCTCAGATGGCAGATATGGATAAGGAAAGGACAGTGGGAATGGTCAACACAGGAAGGAAGTGGGAAGAGTGCTGTTATATTGTGGGCACTGTGATCAATGGCATGAAATAAAATATATATGAATCGTTGAATGGGAAACCAATTTGTTCTGTAAACCTTCATTCAAATAACAACAAACATTTTAAATAATGGAAACTCGACGTGTCATATAGAGAGAAATAAGTCAGTCATAAAAGAACAAAAATTACATGATCTTACTTATATGAAATAGGCAAATATACAGAAACCAAGTACTATTAGTGGGTACCATGGATGGGTCTTCACACATCTGTCAGTTTGTCCGTGGTACACATTACTTGTGATTCTGGAAGCTATGCCACCAGCATTTTAAATGTCAGCAGGGTTGCCCATGGTACACGGGTTTCAGCAGAGCTTCCAGATTAAGATAGACTAGGAAGCAGAAGAGGCAGACTACTTCTGAATGGTTATCCATGGAAAATCTTAATAATAACAGTGGAATACTGGCAGATATAGTGCCTCCTGGTCTATGTAAAGGTTCCTCATGAGCACAAATAAGTATTCTTATTGGAGAATACCCATTCTCCATATGTTATCCATAGTTTGTCATGATCCATACAATCAAAAGCCTTTAAATAGTCAATAAAGCACAAGCAAACATCTTGGCATTATGTACTTTCATTCAAGATCTCTCCGATGTCAGCAGTGATATTCCTTGTTCCATGTTCTTTTTTGTGTACAGGTACATAGACCAGTCATTTGAACAGAACAAGGGGACGCAGAATGGTTTAAAATCAAAATCATTAAAGGTGTGTGCCAGGGTTGTATCCTTTCACCTTACTTATTACATCTGAATACTTCGTAATAATCCAAGAAGCTGGATTTTATCAAGAAGAATGTGGCATTAGGATTGGCAGAAGACTCATTAACAACATGTGCTATGGAGATGATACACTTTGCTTGTTTCAAATGCAGAGGGCTTAAAATACTGATGAAGACCAAAGACTACAGCCTTCAGTATTGATTGCACCTCAGGGTAAGGAAAACAGAAATCCTCACAACTGAACCAATAAATAATATAATGAGAAATGGAGAAAAGATTGAAGTTATCAAAGACTACATTTTGCTTGTAACTACAATCAATTCTCATAGAAGCCTCAATCAAGAAATTAAACAACATATTACACAAGGCAACTCTGTTGCACTAGATCTCTTTACAGTGTTCAAGAGCAAAAAGGTCAGCTTGAGGATGAAGGTGCACCTTACCCAAGCAATCAATTGTATTTTCAATTGCCTCATATACATATGAAAGTTGGACAATGAATAAGGAATACCTTCAAAGAATTGATGTATTTGAATTACAGTGTTACAGAAGAATACTAAAAGTGCCATGGACTGCCAGAAGAACAAACAAATCTGTGTTGGATGAAGTGCAGCCAGAATGTTCCTTAGAAGCCATAAAGGCAAGACTTCATCTCTTACACTTTAGGCATGTTATCAGGAGGGACCAGTCCCTGGAGAAGGAAGGATATCACGCTTGGTAAAATGAAGAGTCAGAGAAAAAGAGGAAGATCCCCTATAAGATGTATTTAAACTGTGGCTGCAACATTGGGCTCAAATGTAACATTTGTGAGGACAGCACAGGCTCTGGCAGTGTTCCCCTCTGTTGTGCATGTTGTTTTTCAGTGCCCTTGAGTCCATTCTGACTCATAGCAACCCTGTACAGGGTCTCCGAGGACAGGCTAGTGGGTTTGAACCACTGACCTTATGGTTAGCAGTCCAGTGCTTATCCTACATAACCACACAGGACTGTTGTACACAGGGTCACTAGAAGTCAGAACTCACAACGACATGGGTAGGAGGGAAGTAGAATAGAAGCATCTTTGCTTACGGTGCCCTGAGTTTATGTTCATGCTGGGAGAATGATTTGGGAAAAGATAAAGAGAACCTTTCCACTATAATCAATGCTACTGAATTGCACATGTGGAAATTGTTGAGGAGGTATGTGTTAACCATGCATATTTTCACAATAGAAATGTTTTCATAACAATAAAATAAATTCAAAGAAAGAGGTCAGCTCATCAGGTAATGGCAAATGTTTTTAGGGGGAGAAAATTCTAAAAGGGTAAACTTGGTAGATTTTCTCAAAGGACACAGGACGATCATGGGACTTATTAGGAAGTTTTAAGAAAATTGAAAACGGCATTGTGGGAAAACATCCAGGAAAGTTGTTTCAAGGAATTTTCTTCCTCATCATGACAGTGTACCTGCTTATTTGTCAAAAGTAGCATGGAATATGTTACGAGAATTTTGTTGGGAAACCTTACTCCCTACAGTCCTGATCTTGCCCCTTCAGACTTCCTTCAAGTAGTTTCCTATTCATAATGGCTCTATATCAAGTTTCTGAGGAGCAGCTGGTGGGTTTGAACCACTAATCTTGTGGTTAGCAGTCCAATGCTGATCCTATAGTACATGTTTAATATTAGTCACATGTTAATTCACATCTACACACCACGGGAAGGCTGTTGTTGTTGTTAAGTGCTATCAAGTTGATTCCAACTCATAGCGACCCTGTATAAGACTTCTGAGGAGCAGCTGGTGGGTTTGAACAGCTGACCTTGTGGATAGACGGAAATACCACCTTCAGAAGTGTATAGAACTAAATACAGGATATGTGTAAACAGCTTCACATTTTGATATTGTTGTTGAATAAAGGTGTCTATGACTTTGTAGCAATACTTTTTGCCTTCCCATGAATATCCCTTGCTGGTGGCAATGCAAGTTGGTTTTTTCTTTCTACAGTTTGACCTCCAAATATGTAGCAAGAACTATAAAAATGCCTGCTTCCTTTCTTCTGGTTTTTCTTCTTGGGATAATCAATTCTTTCGCAATATCATAAAAGAGGAAAAAAATATCATATACAGAGGAGTCCTCTGCATTTCGATGTATAAATGTTAAAATCTAGAAACAATCCATAGAGGATCTTCAGAAGAGATAGTAGCAAAGATGGAGGATTCGATTAGCAAGTAAATGACCAAAAGCAAAAAAGAAACATGTAGATAAAATAATGCTAAGTTGAAATAAAATAAAAGAACAATGCACAGCGCATGCTTGATAAAGACTGAACATGAATTTGGATGGATGTAAACTGAGCTGATATTCATTTGATGCTGAGAAACTAAAGTCTTCCTGTTCGACTGCAGTAGTGTCACCGGCCCTGTGGTATGACCAACAAGAAGAATTGAATTCAGGAAAGCATGTGCCACAACCTGTGGAAGACCTGGAAGCAAAGCCTCAAGTTTGCACAGTAGCAATTTGAATCCTTGAAATTCTAGGTCACAGGCCTCTGAGCACCTGTAGCAAACAAATGGAAAAATATTGGTTGGAACATTCTTTTCTTCCACCATCAATTCCATGAAATACTTGCAGCTGTCTGGTCCATCAATGTACCATCTAGGCCGAATTGCAAAGCTAATATTTTCTTGATGTCAATCACATCATGTTCAAGAACACTCCTTACATATCTGGTAGTGTTTTAATGTTTCATTCACAAGTGCACATCTTCTCGGCCTCTGAGGCAACAGGTAAATATTTAGAAAAGCTGTATAAGAGGGCTCTGTCCCACACAATGATTTAGAGGGCACAGAATTAATTCTGAAAATATTCTATTAGCCCAAATAATAAAGCAGCACTTCATTACTCCCAAGGAGAAAAATATTGCATGCATTATTTGTGCATCATTATCAGTATATTTGCTTAAACAGGATTGTTATGGTGGTGGTGGTGGTGAAGTGCCATCAAGTCAGTTCCAACCCACAGCGACACTGTTTAGGGTTTCTGAGGAGCAGCTGGTGAGCTTGAGCTGCCAACCTTGCAGTTCAAACGGCTTTGCAGTCCGATGCATTAACTCACAGCGCCACACCAGGAATTTTTGTTTCATACAAACAACAGTTACAGAGAATTTATTACATTCTTGATATTGTTTTGAGAGTTCTATGTGCATTAATTCATTTACCAATCATTGTGGACACCCTGGTGTGGTGCTGTGGGTTAATATGCTGGACTGCATTATCACTTTGAACTGCAAATTCGAGGGTTCAACAGTCACTCCTTGGAAACCCTATATGGGGTCACTATGGATTGGAACCAACTGGACAGTACTTAACAAAACAACAGCAACAACTTTATGATGTAAGGAATCTAATTGTCCCCATTATGCATATGATGGAATTGAGAGGCTGAGTTCATGGTCTCACAGCTAGAAGTTGGCAAAGCCTGAATTTAATCCCAGCAGCATGGTTCCAATAGATGCTGTTAACCTCCATAGAATCTATACTACAATGTCACTTACTCTAGTAGTAATGGTGTTTTTAAATATTATCTTGATTATTACTGTTAATAGCAATAAAAACAATGGCTAGCTTATGAATATTTATGCTATGCACTGAGGAAGGCAATTTCATATATTACCTATGTAATCTACATGTCAATTATGAGATTTAAACAAAACATTTCCTGTTGAGTCAGTTCTAACCAATGGCAACCCCGTGTGCATCAGAGCAGAACTGTGCTCCATGTGGATTTTAGTGGCCGATTTTGTCAGAAGTCGATTGCTAGGCCTTTCTTTCGAGGTGCCTCTGCGTGGACTGGAACCATCAACCTTTGGGTCAGCAGCTGAGAGTTTAACCATTTGTACTACCCTGTAATGTCAATTCTGAGACAGGTGTCAATGTATTTCCAAAGTGAATTGGCAACTGTTGTTGTTGTTTGTTGTTAAGTGCTGTTGCATCATTTCCTACCCATAGCAACCCTGTAAAGGGTTTCCAAGGAGTGGCTGGTGAGCTTGAACCACCAACCTTGTGGTTCAAACAACTTGGCAGTCCAGCACATTAGCCCACACAGTGCTACACCAGGACTCTGAATAGGTAATTAGAAATCCTGAAAAGGCCTAGTGTTCTGGGCAAGAAGAGGTCAAATTTATATTCTTTTCAGGTTCACAGAAACTTAGTCACACCATGCTTCATCTTACTGATGATGGACAGACTGAAAGAAATAAAATATTGTACTGAAAAGTACTTGTACTAAGCCAGACAAATAACATGTGGTAAATAAATGGCAGCCATCATTCTCATCAAGCAATCCTAGGAGCATGATAGTTAAGAGTCTAACTGCTAAGTGGAAGATTGGTGGTCCAAAACCACCAGCTTCTACATGAGAGAAAATACACGGTAAACTGCTCCCATAAAGGATCACAACCGGGGAAGCCCATGAGGCAGTTCTACTGTGTCCTATAGGGCCACTATTGATCAGAATTGACTCAATGGAACACAACATCACCCTGCTCAGCCATCTGCCACTTGACTGAAAGTACCACACACCATTGTACCACAGTTCACATCCATTTACACTTGTATTTATCACTACCAGACCATCAGCTCCAGGAAGGAAAAGCCATTCTCTTTTTCACTCTTGTATATCCAATGTCTACAAGTACAATTTCTGGGCCATAATGGTATTCAAAAAACATTTATCATTTAATAAACTTTACTAAGCTGTGGACTCTGAGCACAAATTTTCTTTTACTACAAAATCATCTCTTTGATCTCTAGTTTCAGATTCCCCTCCCCCCCCTAGGGGCAAACACCAACATTTATTAATCATGTGTGATGTATCAGAATCACATGGAGAGCTTGGGAAAATGTAGATTGTTGGGCCCAACCTCAGAGTTTCTGATTAAATAGGAATTGGTAGGGTCAGAAAATTTGCATTTCTAATGCATTCCCAGGTGATATTGATGGTCCAGAGTGTGGGACCATCACTTTCCTTGTTGATGGAAAATAAGTGTTCTCAACTGGGCATTCACAAATACACACAAACACATACAATGGAGCCTGTATGAAAGAACCAGTCCCTACTCTCAAGGAATACTTGTTTGGGACATTACTAACCTGGACTTAGCAGATATGATAACAAAACCACCCAAGCTCATATAACAAAAGAAGTGTTGCCCCTCTGAAGCCGTCACTGTGGGAGGTTGTACAGTTATTCCAATGATTGTCCATTACTCTAAGCATGTTGGAGCCTTTCCCCTGGAATTGCCTTCACAGCATTTGGCAGCTTTCCAAATGGATGAAATGGAGGAAATTTGGGTTCTTTATCATTGGAATTGAATTTTGGAAAGAGCCAGAGATAGGAACAAAATAAATGAATGATTTGGGTTCTAAACCAAGATATGTTATAAAACAAAGAGCCTGTCTTTGATGTGTGGCTATCAGCTGGCAGTAAAGAGCTGTCAAAAGTGAAGCATAAGAAACATTTGCATCCATGCATTTGTGTTAGAAAATACGTTTAGACTTAGAGGGAAATTACAATGTAATACTGGCATTATGTATATATTCTAAAACACTTATTTGCTGAATGTTTTAAAATTATTTATTTTAGCAGTATCTATTTTAAAAATGGCAGCAACTTAAAGCTCACAAATAAGGAAATAGTGGTGTAAATTAAAATGCTCAATTTCAATGGACTATTTTTCAGCCATTAAGATGTTAATTATGAAATCTATGTTGTTTGTTGGTTTTAAGTGTCTTCAAGACAGTTTCGACCCATAATGACCTTGTATAGGGTTTCCTAGGAGCAGCTGGTAAGCTTGAACCACCAACCTTGTGGTTCAAACCGACTTTGCAGTCCAACACATTAACCTACAACATCAATATAAAATTGATAGAATGTAAAGAAAATTTCAATTTGTATGTAAACTATGATAAGCAACCTGATGGAAGTTTATGTTCCCGGAATACAAGAAAATATGGGATAATGGAAATAGGTTTGATTGGCTGGGGAATTATGACATTTTTTCTTTTGAACTTGCATGTAACTACTAAATTTAAATACAAAAAGTCAATCTTTACTTTAAAGTTGTTATTGTTATTTTCCAGGGCAACGGAAATATATGGACACAGCTAGTCATAAGTATTATGAGCAAGAATAAGATGTGAATGACTGTTGTTGTTGTTGTTAAGTACCACTGAGTCAGTTCCGACTCATAGCAACCCTAAGGTTTCCCAGGAGCAGTTGGTGGGTTTGAACTGCTGACCTTGTGGTTCAAAGACCAGTGCTGATCTTACAGCACCACACCAGGAGTCTATGAATGGCTGTACACACATGTAATATGAGTTTCTAAGCATGCCAAAAGTCAACAAAAGCAACACCTTGAAAACAACTGCTTAGGGGAAAATATTGACTAAATGAAAATCTGAAGGTGTTTCACATAATTCATGGAAATGAAAGTGAACAAGGGTACAAGTATAATCACAAAAGAAATATAGAAAGTAGTAAAAGGAGTTATTTCTGGGTTGTGGGGCCATGGATGACTTTTAGCTCTACTTTGCTTTCCTACATTTTCTAAACATTTCAGAAGTTGTTGTTGTTAAGTGCCATAGAGTTGGGTTCCTACCCATAGCTACCCTGTATAGGGTTTCCAATGAGCAGCTGGTGAGCCTGAACTGCCAGCCTTGCAGCTCAAACCAATTTTGCAGTCCGGCACATTAACCAACAGTATAACACCAGGAGTCCAAGCACTATATTTAGTAAGTACTATATTTATCATCGGTGTGCTGGTATGGCACTGTGGGTTAATCCACCAGACTGCAAAGCCATTTGAACTACAAAGTCAGCAGTTCAAGCTCACCAGCTGCTCCTCGGAAATCCTATACAGGGTCACTATGGGTCGGAACCGACTCAAGGGCACTTAACAACAACAACATATTTATCATCCGAAAAAAGTGAAACATTATTAAATTCGGCACAGTACCAAACCATATAATGCTCTTAATTTAAAATATATATTCTGTTGTTGTTAAATATTGTCAAGTCAGGTCCAACTCACAGCGACCCTGTATAGGGTTTAAAAGGAGCAGCTGGTGGGTTTGAACTGCCAACCTTGTGGTTAAGCGCTCAGTGCTGATCTTACAGAGCCAATTCAATTGCATTCTTGTCCTCACATACGCATAGAAAAATGTCAGCTTTTAACATTGCCTCACCTTTTTTTTTTTTTTATTTCTTTTTTGAAACACACCTTTCCAAGTTATCATAGACTGATTAATAGTTACAAGCTAAGCAAACATATTTTTCCAAGGAGTAGAGTCTTCAGCTGAGTTTTGAGGAATTAGTGGGGATTTCTTCATCTATTTTGTACAATTTGAATGAATAATTTTGTTTATGATACTGAGAAATTTTCTTTCAAAGAGAGGGTACTTTTAAGGGGGAAACAAAAATGCTAGGAAAGCTATGAAAAACATGGCCAAGATCTTGGTATTCACATGAAATTCCACAGAACAAGCTGGATTCTTGTGATGTGCATAGAGAAAATGGGTGATGATAGGCAGTTAAGTCCCTGAAAGGCAGAAGGCTGGGGGCGAGGGTTGTCAGGGAGCTCAAGTGTAATATTTAGTTGATGTAAAATACTTTCATCTGGTACTTTGAAGTAGGCAAATATATTTTTATACCACAAAGTCAATGTATAAACAGGACATTAGTGAAATGGCATTTTATAAACATCTGGATAATGTGTTCCTAAGGTCTAGGCCTAAAGATTCAGGAATCAGCTGGCAATAATTCCAAATCCACCACTGATTAAAGCACTTTTCAAACACAAAACCTTGTATGTTTTCTGTGGTTTCAGACTGCACGGGAATACTTGGAAAGATGTAATCCTTTTCATAAACATGATGTGGAGGTAAAGGAGTCCTGGGGCACAGTAGTTAAAGCACTCAGCTACTAATAGAAAGGTTGGTGGTTTGAGTCCACCAGCTGGTCTTCAGGAGAAAAATGTGGCTATCTGCTTCCATAAAGATCAGTAGCCTTAGAAACGTATGGGTCTAGCTATTGATGGACTATCCCATATAGTTCTACTCTGTCCTACAGGGTTCAGAATCAATGGCAACAGACTTTGGTTTTGATTCTGGTATGTTGAAGAAAAACCATCCAAATGCAGATGAAAGTCAACTTGAAAAACATTACTCATCAAATGGAAATGCTCATTTCTACTTTTAGAATCAACTTTTATGATTAACATCTATAACTGTTTCTGAATCATTAAAAAATTCCATCAAATACCTAATTAATTCCATCAGAACCCCACAATCAGACTATTGTTGCTTATAAATAGTAAAATATATGTAAGCTTTATTTTCCTAGTTGCCTTGGGAGAATTTTATATAAATACAATAAGTCTCATTTGCTAAGAAATTTTCCTCAACTACCTGGTGTAATGCCTTAAAACTGCCAACAGACTTGCTATGTCTGTCATGGGCTGTCTGATTTTAATAACAAGAAAGCATTCATCAAACTTGCAACTAAGCACATTCATCAATATCAGAAGTCAAACATTTGGCTAGCAGATTAATTCTGGCAACCAAAATTTCCTAGTTCACCAAAGTGAGTTAAATGACTCAAGGGTTAAATGAACTCATTGTGGCTATTTGATCATATATTAGAAATCTTAATTTAAAAAAACATCTATTTGAAACTTCCTGGAGCAAGTTCTGTGTTAGGCTTTGGAAATAGGTTAAATCTATGAATGGAACAAATGTGCTTCCTATCCTCTCCCACCCACCCCATGGCCATCAAGTCAATTTCAACTTATAGCAACCCTATAGGACACAGTAGTACTGTTCTGAGATTGTAAATCTTTACAGAAACAGACAGTCTCATCTTTCTCATGGAACAGCTGATGGATTTGAACTGCCAGTCTTTCCATTAGCAGATCAACACCTACCCCACTGGGTAGCTAGGGATCCTTTCTATCCTCTCATAGGAGAAAGAAGATTACTGCAAAAACTTTTTGAACCAGTTTTTTCTGGGTCAGTCATGGCAGACGTGACACAGAATGATCCTGAATTTGTAAAATCTAGGTGTACTGGAACAATGATCAGATCAAGAAAAATTACTGGTAAACACCCCGTTACACACTTAATCTCCCTCTTAGAAAACAAGAACAGCATGCATAGCAACCAAATCTCCTTACCAACAGAGGTGGTCTGCTAAAAATGTGGCTGATGGAGCCGCTTTGAGTGTGTGCCGCTCTCCATGGTCCTGGCAGTAGGCCAAGCTCCTGCATCAGGCTCCTGAAAGAGCTCACTATGCCTCCTCTGGGTCTCCCAATAAAGGTCTCTAACCATAATTTTTCCCATTCCAGTTACTGTCTCAGTACACTATCCATATTTTACAAATTCGGGTATGATCTGACTTCACTGGATTGGCTATGATTAAACGGTTTAAACTGGCTCAAAGTCCTGTATTGAACACTGGTTTCCCAGACTAGTAGGAATGCCACCCTCATACTCTCCAACCCACTGCCTAGACCAGTATAAATGGGACAGTGAATAAGAAAGACTGCAGAAGAATTGATGCA
Source organism: Chrysochloris asiatica (assembly GCF_000296735.1). Lineage (NCBI taxonomy): Eukaryota > Metazoa > Chordata > Mammalia > Afrosoricida > Chrysochloridae > Chrysochloris > Chrysochloris asiatica. Next base: position 4,834,737 of record NW_006408549.1, read on the forward strand.
TTATGGTGTTGGAGAACAATATTAACGGTACCAGGGACTGCCAGAAGAACAAACAAATCTGTGTTGGAGGAAGTATAACCACAATGCACCCTAGAAGCCAGGATGGCCAGACTTCATCTCTCATACTTTGGACATATTATCAGGAAGGACCAATGCCAGAAGAAACACATCATGCTTGGAAAGTAGAGGTGAGCAAAAAAGAGGGAGACACCCCCAACAAAATGGATTGGAACAACAGCACCAACAGTAGGTTCAAGTATAGCAGCAATTGAAAGGATGGTGCAGGATCTGGCAATGTTTTGTTCTGCTGTACATCGAGTCACTATGGGCCAGAACCAATTAAACAGTACCTAACAACAACAATATACCCATTCCTCACTTACTGACACATTAGTTTCCAAAGACTAGGTTGTTATTAAAAATTAGACATTATGCAAAAATGGAGGATGACTACAGTCTTCTATAAATGCCAAATTACATCATAACATAACTGTCAAATGCCTGAGAATCATGGCCCAGTGAACTAGACACATAAATGCAAAACTTTAGATAATGATATAATAGGTAAGTGAAGGGTAGATGTATTCTAGCACATAGCATACAGCTCAGTGAACAGTAAATTCTTCATAAATGTTTGATAAATTAATGAAAAAGATAATTCCCAAACTTGTGTCCATCACAAGGGGATGATGAGTTTAATACTAACAACTTACATTTAGGTTAAATTTAACCTCTCTTTCTTGTCTGAGCTCTAACTGCTCTCAAACCCCATGGGTCTATTTAAAATCAATACCATCTGAATTTCTAACTAAGTCTGATAACAAATCAGTCACACACCAACTCTACAGAAAACTCAGTTAAAGAAGCAGGGGCATGTTGCAACCCTTCCTGAGCCAAATGAACTCAAGTTGAGTGAACAGGAATTCAATAAGTGGCCACCCTCCACAGGGTAGCCTATCGATCACAGATACCTGGAAAGGTCCTGCTGGGTACATATCTTCTATGTGTTGATAAAAGCTAAGCTAGACTGGTGTGCAGGACCACCTACTCTGCTAGTCTCCCCAAGACCAGAGCCAGCTCATTGTGGTGGCTTTATCTCAACACCTGCCTCTCTACTCCAGATAGATTCATACAGCCTCTGGCAAAAACCAGGCTGAGCAAGAACACTAGTCTTTTCAAGTGTACAGATCGGAGGTCAGTAGTTCTGGGGCCATCATTGATTCATCATATGAGCCAGAGGCCAGGTTTCATCCAATTTTGACACTCAGTAAAATCTAGCCTAGTTTTCATTACCACAGAAAATTTCAGACTCCTCATTTGTAAAGTGGGAATAATGTCTAGCTCAGAGTGTTATGAAGACTTCAGACCAGTTTATGTAAATATTGTGTTTATAATGGCAGCCATTACTACCATTCACTTTGAGACCACCTGCTTCCTCTATATCCAGAGATCCTGAGCCCACACAGTCCACTCAACACTTCCTCCACATTCCCATGCTCCAGCTTGTTTTTAGGTGCCCTCCAGTCCATTCTGACTTACAGTAATCTTATGCACAACAGATCAAAACACTGCCCTGTCCTGCACCATACTTAGAATTATCATTACATTTCAGCCCATTATTGCTGCCATTGTGTCAATCCATCTCACTGGGGGCATTCCTCTTTTTGAGGGCTCCACTTTGCCAAGCATGATGTCCTTCTTTATGGACTGTCCAACCCTCCCCAAGATAACATGTCCAAAGTATGAGAAACAAAGTTTCACCATCCTGGCTTCCTAGGAGCATTCTGGTGTACTACTTCCAATACAGATTCATTTGTTCTTCTGGCATTCCATGGTAATTCAATATTCTTCTCCAAATCATAATTCAAATACACTGGTTTTTCTATGATCTGTGTTATTTATTGTCCAACTTTTATGTGCATTTGAAGCAACTAAAATATCATGACTTGGGTCAGTTACATCTTAGTCCTCAAACTAATAACTTTGCTTGTAAACACTTTAAAGAGGACTTATACAGCACATTTGCTTAATGCAATACATCATTTGATTTTTTAAAAGATTTTATTGTGAATTGAGTGATAATTTACATGGTAGAACACTGGTTTTGCACTCATCCTATCATATTTCGTTTAATTGCAATGATTACAATCCCCTCCATGCATCATCATTCAACAGTATTTGCTTCTATTCCCTCTGTTTTTTGTTGTTGCTTGTTTTTGGGTTTTTTAAAATGTGTGTGTGTGTGTGTGAATTATGTGATAGTTTACATGGGAGAACATTAGTTTTACATTAATCCTATTGTACATCATTTCATTGTCATGGTTACAATCCCCTTCATGCATCATTAGCCAACCAAAGGGTATACCCTGTAAGCCTGCCCCTCCTCCGGTCATCATCATGCTGCCCGTCTCCCTCTCTGGGTCTAGAGTCCCTAACTACTCCATTTCTCCACATTATCACATCTGCCTCCATCTCTGGCATCAATGTTTATCTGGGTAGGGTCCCACACTCCACTCTTCTCCTTTGATGGTCCCTGGGACCACCGCTCTTAGACTGCAAAGTCAATCATTCCCCTCCTTTTCCTACAAAACATCTACCTTTACATTTCCAACCCTCACAGTCAGTCCTGATAAAAATTATGCACTATTGTACCACAAGAGACCGATCCCCATCTCCTTTCATCAGCCCCACCCATACAGATTGGATACTACTCAGTGGAGAGTCTACCTTCCTCCAAACCTTTTGGATCTAGGCTCCCTCTTGAAAGCTTTTAAGTCAGTCACTTCTTGCCTTTGTAGATCCCCCTCCCCATTTTGGGTAGCCAATGTCCAAGTTGCCCATCCCTATCCATTCTGTGTATGGAGGGGGTGGGAATGATCCTCGCTGTAAAGATTTATTCCCTCTTTTGACTACTGCATCCATAGGTGTAGGTCAAGTTCATCAAATTGTATCAGATTATTCTTTTTTTCCTCTTCTTTCTCCTAGTTTGAGCTCTGATCATCCAGCCATTGAAGCCAAGTCACATGGGTATTATCTGCAAGTGTGGGTGTTCTTATACATATGCCCACTCTTCTTATCAGCTGGATACTTCACTCTCCACTCTAGTCCTCTGTGGCTATGTCACTGACTCTGGGTACAAGAGTACCCAGGTCTTGCCACACTGCTGGCCAACCATGTTTTCACCCGGGTTTACAGGAGTCTATTGAACGTTGTAGGGCTTAGTTCACAGCTTCATTGCTGTTTTTTCCTCACTTGCCCTTGTGGGTGATGAACATGGTCACCAATCGAGCGCATGTCTGCTCATTTATTCCCATTGAGTTTTAGTCTTAGAAGGGGGTTTGCCCTGAGGGGACCCAACCACTTGCCTTGATGTCTCCTGGGCAAGTAACTTGTTTGTTCTTGTAGTAATCAGCCAGACTGCTGTTATTGTTTTGTATTTTTCCTGTACGTCTTTCTTTCAAGAAGTATCTTTTGTTCTTCCAGCTGATCCAGGCTGGTCTGCTTGTCCTTTCAAGTGGGAATTTCCCACCTCAGAAGATTCTGGACGGGGTTCAGGATTCAACCTATAGTCTTATGTAATGCAGAGGCTCTGCAGGAAGCCTCCTTCACTGGGCACGTTGTAGCCCCATTTTCGGTATTCCAATCAGTTATAGGCAGAAGATGGACTTACAACCTTTCTATGGTGAAAATTCTGGCTATTCCTTTCTCTCCCCCTCAAGTATCTATTTTATAATGGCATGCCAGGGAAACCAAGATTCAAAAGACAGCCAAGCATCTTAACATTATTTCCCCTCTTTTGCCCATTCCAATCATGTCTCAATTCCTGTATCCCAGAGCCCTGTTGTTCCAAGGTTGTGCATACATCTGTCCCACTTAGCCCATGCAAACCTGCCTAATCATTTTCCCATCCACCTTGTTCTTCCATTCCCTTCCCCTTCTTGTGTATTGCCCCCCTCCCTAGCACCCAAACTATCCTGTGTCTGTTCCCTACCCTTTGCTCCACCTTCCTCTCCCTCCCCTATCCCCACCCCCCACATCCCGGTAACCAGCAAAGAATCCCCCCGCCCCCCTTTAGTATGGGTTCTTTTTCTTAGTCTTTTATAGTAGTGGTCCTATGCAGTATTTCTCCTTTTGTGACTGACTAATTTCACTCAAAGGAACTCTGGTAGCATAGTGGTTATGAATTGGGCTGCTGCTATCCTCAGGGTCAACAGTTCGAAACTACCAGTTGTTCCATGGGAGAAAGATGAGGCTTTTAACTCCTATGAAGATTTACAGCCTCAGAAGCCATGTACAGGGCAGCTATGAGTCGGAACTGACTCCACAGCACATAACAACAATTTTACTCAACATAATGTCCTCAAGGTTCATCCATGTTATGCAGTCGCTTGCAGCTTCCTTGTTATTCTTCAAGGTAGCATACTATTCCATTTTGTGTATGTGCCACAGTTTGTTTATCCATTCTTCAGTTGATGGGCATTTAGCTATCTCCATCTTTTTGCCATTGTTAATAGTGCTTCTATGAACATTGGTGTGCATATATCTACTCATGTTATGGCTCATATTTCTTGTGGGTAAATACCAAGTAGAGGAATTGCTGGATCATAAGGTATTTTTATTTCCAACCTTCTGAGGAAGCGCCATATTGCTTTCCAGAGAGGCTAGACCATTTTGCAATCCTACCAGCAATGCAGGACCATCCCAGTCTCTCCACAATCTCACCAGCATTTATTGTCCTCTACTTTTTGGATCTTTGCTGTTATTGCTGGTGTCAGATGATATCTCATTGTTGTTTTGATTTTCATCTCTCTAATGGCTAGTGATCGTGAACATTTCTTCATATGTTGGTTGGCTGTCCAAATCTACTCCTTGGTGAAGGGTCTGTTCATGTCCTATGCCCATTTTTTAATTGGGTTATTTGTCTTTTTTTCTTGAAGAAGTGCTGTAGTTTCCTATAAATTTTAGAAATGAGTCCTTTAGCTGATGAGTCATTGCAAAAGATTTCTTCCCATTCTGTGGGTTCCCTTTTTACTCTTCAGGTGTAGTCTTTTGATGCACATAGTTTTTTAATTTTTAGTATGTCCCAATCATCTAATTTGTCTACTTTTGTTTGTGTAGTTTTAAAAACATTTGGTAGTCTGTGTATTCCCTGAATTAGAGGCCTCACATTTGTCCCTATTTTTTCATTGATGGCCTTCATAATTTTGGGATTTACATTTAGGTCTTTAATTCATGCTGAGTTGGTTTTTATATAAGACGTGAGGTAAAGGTCTTATTTCAATCTTTTGCATATCGCTTTCCAGTTCTGCCAGCACCACTTGTTGAAGATACTATCACCTCCCCAAGAGATATATTTAGGCACTTTGTCAAAAATCAGTTGGCTGTATGTGGATGGATTAATTTCTGGATTCTTGATTCTGTTCCATTCATCAATGTATCTTTCATTGTACCAGGCTGTATTGATGACTGTAGCCATATAATAAAATTTGAAGTCAGGGAGTAAGAGGTTTCCAACCTTATTCTTCTTCTTAAGTAGTGCTTTGCTTATCCTGGATCTCTTTTCTTTCCATATACAGTTTGTAATTGTTTTTTCCATCTCTTTGAAGAATGTCATTAGAATCTGGATTGGGATTGCTTTATATGTGTCAATTGCTTTTGGCAGTATTGACATTTTCAGAATGTTAAGTCTTTCCATCCAGCAACATTGTACATTCTTCCATTTTTGTAGGTCTCTTTTGGTTTCTTGTAGTAGTGTTTTGTAGTTGTTGTTGTTTTGTTTTTTGTTTTTTTTTTGTATAAGTCCTTTGCTTCTCTGGTTACATTTATTCCTAGATATTTCATCCTTTGGGCAGCTATTGTAAATGGTATTGCTTGCCTAATGTCCTTTTTAATGCAGTCATTTTTGGTATAGAGGAATCCAACTGATTCTTCTATGTTGATCTTATATCTTGCCACTTTGCTGAATCTTCCAATGAGGTCTAGTAGCTTCTTTACTGAGTCTTTGGGATTTTCTATGTATAGGATCATATCATCTGCAAATAGAGAGAGTTTTACTTCCTCTTTGACAATTTATTGTTGTTGTTGTTAAGTACCATGGAGTCGGTTCCAACTCATAGTGACACTGCACAGGGTTTCCAAGGCTGTAAATATTTACGGGAGCAGAAAGCCTCATCTTTCTCCCGCAAAACAGCGGGTAGTTTAGAACTGCTGACCTTGTGGTTAGCAGCCCGATTCATAACCATTACGCTACCAGAACTCCTTTGCCAATTTGGATGCCTTTAATTTCCCTGCCTTGCCGTATAACTCTTGCTAAGACTTCCAGGACAATATTCCTTTATGATGTTTTATAGTGCAGGGTTGGCATTGGAAAAATCCCCTTAGCTTCTATTTATCCTGGAATGTTTTGATTACACCATCGTATTTGATTTATAGCTTTGCTGGATAAAGGATTCGTGGTTGACAGTTTTTTTTTTTTCTTTCAGGGTTTTATATATGTCTCCCCATTGCCTTCCTGCTTGAATGGTTTCTACTGAGAGATCTGAGCTTAATCTGACTTCCTTGCCTTTGTATGTAACACTTCTGTTTTCCCTAGTGCTTTCAGGATTCTCTCCTTAACTCTGATTTTGGAGAGCTTGATTATATGTCTCGGTGATTTTCTTTTGGGGTCTATCCTTCCTGGGGATCGTTGACCTTGAATATTTATCTTTTTAATTTCAGGATGTTAGAAAAATTTTCTTTCAGCAGTTCTTCAACTATTTCCTCTGTGGACTTGTGTGATTTTTCTTGTTCTGGAATGCCGATAATTCTTAAGTTATTTCTCTTCATGTTGTCCAACATGAATCTTAGACCTTCTTAATATTTTTTTATCCTTTTTTCTTTTTGCTCTTCTATCTTAGTGGTATTGAGAAATTTGTTT
>NW_006408549.1:4841752-4867782 GCF_000296735.1 Chrysochloris asiatica
ATCTTATTTGTTTGTTCCTGTAGCACTTTCCTGACTTTTTGCTTATTTTTCTCAACTCCATTGTAAAGTGTTTTGAAACACTTTTTCTGAATTCCTTCTCAGGCATTTCCAAGGCCTGCCCTCCTTCCAGAATGTAGTCTAGGTCTACCTCTAGGTCATTTGTCTCAGACATTTTATCTTGTTTCTGGACATGTGCTGATATGGGCATCTGCTTTTGCTTCGTGGACATGTTTACTGTTTATCCATGGCCTTAATACTTAATTGAGTGTGTTTTCATATTTTTTATGATTTCTGATTGCCTCCAGGTAGATGTGATCAGGATGTGGCCTTCCCTTTTCACTCTTCTTATTGCTTAACTCAGAGTAACTTTAACAGGTGTTGTATGCCTCCCTAGTGTATGGCAGTTGACATTGGTTCTTGCCTGGATTTTGGTGTTTCATAAAGTGTGATTGTAGCTTGACTACACGGCAGCAGTTGCTTTCTCTTCTTGGGTAATATAGGGAGACAAAGAGTCCCCCAAAGGTAAAAGGGGGAGCATAAAATAGCAACAGCAGAATAACAAGAAAAAAACTAGACTGGATACTCTAGTCTATGATCACAGAAAGGGGAGAGGAGGAAGAGAAGAAAAAAAAAATCTGTATCCTAATATGAGTATGACTTTAATGTCCTCTTTCAGCGTCTTTTCTTCAAGGCTGTTGGATAAATTTCAAGATGCCACTGTTAGTTGTTATGCTATACCTCAGGATTTAATTTAATTTTCAGCCTGTTTTGTTTTAAAACTCTCTTTCCCTCTCCACGCCCCTTGTTCTGGCCTTTTCCCTACTAAAAAACAGTTCAGGGCCGGCTCTTGGGCTGAGACTATCTGTGCGCATGTGTGGCAGAAGAACCCACCAGTGGTGGGGGTGGAGGGTGTTCACTCGCTCAGGCACCCCCTCTAGTCACCAGAATGGAGATGTGCAAACAGTGGGTGGCCAATGAACAGATACAAAAAAAAAAAACCAACAAAGTTTATTGTCCACCTTTACTCTGAGGTTCCCACAGCAATTCCATGGTGGGTCTGTTCCCCCACTTGGTCTTGTCGTTTGGTCTTGCCCAAGTTGTAGGTTCCAGGCCGCCGAGCCCAGCAGATTTAAAAGTACATGATTTCTTTCTTCAGCTACAAGTTCCACTAGCTATAAGCTTTCAAACTTTTAAAATATTACTACCTATATGGTTCAGAGTTTTGGAGCTCTGCCTTGAACCCACTTCACCTGGTATCCTGTGATATTGCTGACAGAGAATTTCATTGCACCTCTACCCTATTCACCATCAAACCCGCCCTCATCATTTGATTTCTTGACTGATGTTTTCTTGAGTGTTGATTGTGGATCCAAGCAAAATGATGTCTGGCAGTGGTATGATGTTTATTATTTTATTATTATTGTTAATAATACTAACAGCAATACTCAACATTTGAATTGCCTTATGAGTTTACTAAGAAATTTTGCTTAATTTTCACAACAATCCTATAAAGTAGATAGTATTACTTAGGTAACAATGGAAATACACTGGGTTGGGGAAGCTAAGTAATTTGTCCAATACCACACAACTAAAAATTAAAGAAACTGGAATTTACACTGTGATTTTGCATCCATTCAATGGGTGCTTTACCTAGGAGACAGCTGTGTCTCAGTCCTCTCCCTGTGCTATGACTCCTCATCCCCAGCCCATCAATTACCTGTTAGTGTTTATTTATGTTTGAGTAGCTAAAGGACAAGGAGATTTTATATGCAGTTTCAAATATTCCTGAAATAAAGATATTTATCGAAAATCATTTAACACATTTTTATTGAGATACTAGGTTTGAAAATATAGCAATACATAGTTATCACCATTTGTGACCTCACAGTTCCCTCTTTGAAAACAGTTTTGGACACTGCTGCTCTCATCAGTACTCTGCCTGAGGGTCCGGTAATCTTTAAGAACCCAGATGTGTCCCTTTAGGTAGTCAGCCTCTGGAATTTCTGTAGTCTGTGGCCTCATTCTCTATTGTTGGGAAGAATGCACAAAATCTTGGAGACCCCTCTGGAAATCTGAAAGCCCTAAAAGCCCAAGTCTTCTACCCTTGTCGATGGTCAGACAATTTGCCTGCCCTCAAAAGTGGGGGCTGGCCTAGGATAGACAAGTTTGGTCCTAGGTTTAGTTTGAGTTTAGAGGTTCTCTAGACCTCTGGCTCCAGAGCTAATTGGTAAGGAAATAGGAAAAGGAACTGTATCTGCCTCCTCCCAACCATTCCTCCTGACACAAGCCATCCTGTCTCTCATTTCTCAGGATCATTCTTCTTACAGTTCTCCTCAGAATTAGCAAGATGTGTGTGTCAGGAGTATGGGGAATACTGGTTACTACCAGTTAGCCAGTTACTGTATGGCCTATTATAATGAAGACTAATAATAATTATGCTCACTATTAAAATATATCAAATCCAATTTGTCAGTAATTATATTTTATGCCCACACCAAACACCACTTCACAAGGTCTCAGTCTTCACAGTTGGTTGCTTATACAGCATGATCATCTGCTCAATACTTAAAAAGTCATTATGTGACTTTCCAACCAAGACCATCCATCCTCCACAGATTCCTTGGCAGTTCTGTCACCTAGCAGTTTGGGATGCAGCTGCTCACCTGAGAAGAACCTATTAAAGCTGTAACCAAGCATTAAAAGTGGAAAACAACTCTATGAGCTGGAATCAAAGCCCTCCCTGAAATACTAAGCAAAACACACAAAATAGCATTTTATTCATTAACCAAGGAAATGCATATAATCACAACTATGAGAAACTAGGAGAAACCAGGAGATCCCTTTTCCTCTGCCACATTTTCTGTCATGCACAAAAGGAATAAGCTTCACCAACTCAGCAACAACCCTTCTTTCTTTCCCCTTCCCATCTTAATGTAACTTCTCTTGCTCAACTTTGCTATCTCTGTTGATTCCTCCCGCTCTGCGAAGAGAGACCCAGCACAGGGTCAGCCTTTAGGGGTGGTTATTTTTGTTTGTTTTGTTTGATAGGGAGAATCAGCAGGATTTTTTTTTTAATATTAAAATTCAATAACATAAAATTAACCATTTCAAAGTGTACAGTTACACTGCCATTTCATACATTCACAATGTTACATACCAATACTTCTAATTAGTGGCAAAACACTTGAATCCCCATCAAAGTCGATTCTATACCCATTAATACCCATTCCTGCTTGCCCTAGCCCCTGACACAGACACTAAGCTGCTTTCTGTTTCATTGGATGCATCTACTTTGAGTATTTAATGTAAATATGAATCATACTTTTTGTGTCAGGCTTATTTTACTCAGCATACTTTCAAGACTCACCCATCTCCTGTATCAGAACTTCATTTCTCTTGACAACTGAATACAACTCCATTACATAGATAACAACATATTGTTTATCCATTCCATGCCTGATGGACATTTGGGTGTTTTTGTTTTTACCTACCATTTGGCTATGTAAATAATGTTACTATGAACATGAGTATACACATAGTTATTTGAACACCTGTGTTCAATTCCTCGGGGTATTGCTGAATCTAAGATGATTCTAAAGCAGCCCAGGGAGTTCTGGTGTGACACTGCGAGATAAGCACTGGATTGCTAACTGCAAGGTCGGCGGCTCAAACCCTCCAGCTGCTCCTTGGAAACCCTACAGAGGGTCATTATGAGTCAGAACCAAGTAGCAGGCAAAAAATCAAGAACAAAGCACCCTGGTGGCCAAATGACGAATCGCTCACCTGCTCACTGAATTATTGGTGGCTCAGGTGCACCAGGGGCTCCCTGGAAGAAGAGCTATGGCAATCTGCTTCTGTAAAGATTACAGCTTAGGAAACTCTTTGGGACAGTTTTCTTCTATCCTATTGGGTCACTACAAATTGGGATTAACTCAATGATACACAACAACAAGGTAATGCTGTTCAACTTTCTGAAGAAGCACCAAACTGTTTCAATCAGCCTTTAGTCTCTGCACTCGTTTTACTCATTCACTCACTGTGTCTCAGAAAGGTCATCTCCTCCCATACATTCAACTATCAGACTACTTAGAGGTCTGCTTCTCATCAGATTTTAGATCTTGAACTCTGAATTCTCATCCAGGTGACTATCATGACTTTCCAGTCACTTGATTTCTCCATCCAAACCCAAACCATCTTTCTTCTGCTCCAGGAATGTTATATTTCTGTAACTGCTATTGGTCAAACACCCTAAAAACTAAACTCCCTCTATCCATGAATTATTTAGAATGAGATTCTAATACAGGTAACAGAATTCCAGCATCCCAGTAGCTAAAGCAAGATAGTTTATTCCTTTATTAGTCTAGGGCTGCTATGATAGTTGTGTTCCATGAAGTCTTCAGGGTCCCTCCCGCTCAAACCTCCACTATTCCCAGGAATCAATTAGCAGCCAGACCTAAACCAAGATGGCAGAGCATCTAAGGAGCAGTATAGAAAAAGGAGGAAATATTAAAGAAGAAATAGGTAAAGGGTGTGTGCCAATCATCTTTTAAACATTTGACTACATGTTACTTTTAGCCAGAGCATATCACATAATCATATCTAGCTGTAAGGGAAGTAGAGAAATACAGTCTTTATTTTGAATGTCCATGTGTGCAGCTAAGCATCAGAGGATTTACTATGAAGGGGGAAGCACAGATACTGGAGTGTACCTGACATAATGCTCCATATCTAGTCATCCTAATCTGTTAAATTTCATCTTTGCAACAAATCTGGCATCTGCATTGCCATCAGAAAAAGATTTTTAAATCCAATTCTAAGTCTTAATCACATCACTGCCCCTTCAACATTGTTCAATGATTTTTCAAAGGCATGAAAGAAAGCTCACCGTCCTCAACTAGAAGGTCATCCAAAATTTGATCACAAACTACTTTTCTGGCCTTACCTAACACTGTTGTCCCAAATAAAGACAGCCTATCTACTTACCAGGAATGAACATAGGTTCTGACTTATCTTCACTGCTGTTGTGAAGTGCCATTGAGTCAATTCTGACTCATAGCAATCCTGTACAAGTTTCCAAAGAGGAGCTGTTAACCAACCCTGCAATTAACAGTCCAGTGCTTATCCTACAGTGCCACAATATTTTAAAGAATGTGGTTGTTACTAAGTGTCATTGAGTCAATTTCAAATCATAGCGACCCTATATAGGGTTTCCAATCAGCAGCTGGTGGGTTTGAATCGCCGACCTTATGGTTAGTAGTCCGATGCTTATCCTACAGCAACACACCAGGACTCCATTTTAAAGAACCACAGCTGATATTCAGACAAGTTAAATAATCTGAGAATAGTACCGTATTTATCGGTGGAATACCTGGGATTTGGAGACACATCTGCATGATCTCTAAATGCAAAGGTTTTCCTGAATGCCCAAACCCAGGCTAATCATCAAACACATTCTCCTCTTCCCATGGCTTCGCTTATGCTGCCCCCTCACCAGGGTGCCTGTATCTTCGATCATTTGTTGGCATTCAAATCAATCAATGGTTAAAACACTCTCTCCTCTGGTGGCTTAGTGAGTTATGAATTGGGCTGCTAACCACGAGATCAGCAGTGTGGATCCACCAGGCACGCTGCAAAGATTTACAGCCTTAGAAAGCCCATAAAGAGTCACTACGAGTCAGAACTCATTCAATGGTACCTAGCAACAGTCAGAAGTCTTTGATTGGCACAAACAGTTAAACACTCAACTACATGCTGAAAGATTGGTGGTTCAAACCCATCCAGAGGCATCTCAGATGAGAGGCCTGGTGATCTGCTTTCCTTGAAAACTGTATGAAGCAGTTAATTCTACTCTGAATACATGGGGTCTCCATGTGTTCGACCTAATGGCAATTAACAACAATAACAAGAAGAAACTAAAATGATAAACACCACCACATGAAATATTTGTTATTTTAATTTTCTCTCCATCATGAAAGCTTCTCTGATTTGTTTGCCCCTCCTCTCTCTCTCCCTCCACTTAGCAGCCAGAGCCACTTTTTCCCCTGAGTGCCCACATTGTTTTGTGTACATCCCTTTAAAGTATCCTCTATGCTGTATCTAATATCATGGTTGGCTATATCCCTGCCTGTCCTCATGCTAGGCTTCTCATTTCCAAAGAAACCTGAATGGTTGCTGTATCTAGTCCCACTCTGGGTAACACTAGATATCAGGATCTGAATTGAACATACCACATTTGGTTAAGAATTGTTGTTGTTGTTATGTGCCGTGGAGGTGGAGTCGGGTCCGACTCATAGTGACCCTGTACAGGGTTTCCGAGGCTGTAAATCTTTACAGGAGCAGAAAACCTCATCTTTCTCCCACGGAACAGCTGATAGTTTTGAACTGCTGACCTTGCAGCTCGCAGCCCGATTCGTAACCACTACACTACCAGAGCTCCTTCTTGCTTAAGAATAGGTACACCTATTTTAGTTACATATTGTGGAACATGTTCTCTCTAACAACTTCTGATGCCAGAATTAGCAAAGGAAAGTGAGAATGTGAAGAATTTGTCACACCCCAACAATGCCCTGGTTCTGTCCTTACGTCTTCAGGGTCACAATGTACTGATTGGAAATAGAAGATCTCTGTAGACTTAGAGATCTCAATAACCTTCCTCTATCCTTGTTGCTTTCCCCCTTTCCATTCAAATTCTGTCCTTTCAGTGCTGACCCCATTCCATTAACTTCTTGCTCCTTTCACTGCTCTTCTCATTTCTTGCTTAGTCTTAGTCATAAGACAATCAATTTACTGTTAAAAAGAAAAAATAAAAACACTTTTCAGATAACTGACTGCACAATTTTGTACCTAACTGGAGTATTTTTGTTTGGTTTCTATTTTCTTTATTCTAAAATGTTCATGCTAGCTTAGTATTACAATCTGGACAATGTATATGAATCAACACCAACAAATGTATCACAATCTTATACATTTTTCTATCACTAAGGCAAAGTCTAAGGTCTAATGCATAGTAGGGATTGAACATTTGCTTATTGAAGACAAAATAAATGAATGAGTCCAGAAGAAAGACTGCTTTATTTCTGAACCCTTCTCTTTTATATTGCAGTTAAATTGGCAGCATAAAATCAAAATTCAAAATAAGCCAGTGTTTATTACTAGATGCTCACATTGAAAATTCATTTACTGGTTTTGAAAATCAACACTACAGTTTCTTGTTTCAGATGGATAGAGAGTATATTAATGCTGCCTAAAGCTCAGCTACTGCTATAAAGGAAGAGGGATATGAATTTTACTTTAGGATTTTAGGTTAATCGTCACAAGCCTAAAAGGTATCCTGCCTCCTACCTATTCAGCCAGAGCTTAATTCTACTCTGGAGTGAAAGGAAACCCAAGACAACTATTTCAGCAGATCTACCTCCATGAACTCAGCATCGTGGTTACGAATCGGGCTGCTAATCTCACGGTCAGCAGTTTGAAACTACCAGCAGTTCCATGGGAGAAAGATGAAGCTTTCTGCTCCCGTAAAGATTTACAGTCTAGGAAACCCTGTACAGAGTTGCTATGAGTCAGAACCGACTCCACGGCACATAACAACAACAACACCCTATGAACTGGAAGAACTCCTACAGGCTGAACACATTTGTACATCCTATGTTCAGAGTCTCCAACCCTTCCCCCTGCTCAATACCAATGAATGGCTGCTGGAAAAAGCTACCTTCCCACTCCCCAGGGCCTGAAAAGGAAAGCAAATGCTACTAGGCCAAGTAGAGTTATTCAAACACACTGAGCAATGCATCCAAAAGACAGATTTTACAGCAAGCACATGGGAAAATCACTAATATGAATAGAGAGCAGGCCCCACAGCTTTGAAGCTATGGCCAATATTCTTTCAATGCAAAAATAGCTAAGCTTTTCAATTGGGACATTGCCCGTATTAGAAATATTCTATTACTGGTGATTTTGTTATTTTCTACTAAATGTCTCCTCAGTGGCTACATCTCTCCCATGGTGTCTTAGAGTATGTGTTAAATGTTTAACCCATTGAGTGATCATTAGTGAGTGTGCTCTCAGGTAGGCAGCAGGTATGTCCCAGAGCCTATGAAAGAGTTCATACTATTGTTGCTGTTAGCTGCTATCAGGTTGGCCCTGATCTTATTGCTATTAGTAGCGCTTTCATTGACTGAATTTTAGGAAGTAAATTGCCAGGCCTTTCTTTTAAGTTTGTCTCAGTCTGTAAGTTTCGCTAAAACCTGGTCGTACACAAGCCTCCACTAGCATACAGGTGGTAGGTGTGCTTGAAGTGCATTACCCAGGAATCAAACCCAGTCTCCTTCATAAGAGAAGAGAATTCAACCACTGAGTCACCCAGTGTCACTGAGGACGAAGTAGAACTGCCCCATAGATGGATGCAGACTACCACATCTTTCTCCTGTGGAGCACAGCTCAATTACCTAATGGTGTGTAACAGAAATATTACAGATGGATGACTTAACAAACAGAAATTTATTTTCTCACAATTTAGGAGGCTAGAAGCCCAAATTCAGGGATCCACTTATCTCTCTATTGGCTCTAGGGTAAGGCCTTTGTGTCCTTTCAACATTTGTGGGCTTGATGTGCCTTGGAGATCTTCATAGAGTTTGTCATCAATATTCCCCTGGGTCTGGGAGGTTCGCAGTCAGGAACTCCAGTTCCAAAGGATGTATTCTGTTCCTGGTTTGTCTTTCTTAGGGTCACAGAGGTCCCTTTGATCTCTACTTGCTTGTTTTAATCACTTTTATAAAAGGACTTCAAAAAGTTCATAGAAAAATAGAATTAAAAGATAATGGAATTTTTTCAGGAATATTTGAAGCCTTCTTATGTATCTCAAAAAAAATTTTGACTCAAGATGCAATCTAATCCTGTAGATTGCATCCTGCTTCATCAACATAACTTCCAAATCACATCACTGCATAACTGCCAAATCATGAGAATCAGCCAAGTTGACACATATTTTGGTGGGACACTATTCAGTTCTTGACAGAACAGCTGATGGTTTCAAACTACCACCCTTTCAGGTAACAACCAAGCTCTTAACGGATAGACCTCCCCTAGTAAAACTATCTGCCACTTGTCTGTCAATGTGTCCTTCTGTGCTGGATAGTGTGTTCCTATAGTGCTAGAAGCTATATCCCCAGTATTTTAAATAGCAGGAGGACCACCAATGGTGGACAAGTTTCAGCAGAGCTTCCAGACTACGACTAGGAAGAAGGAGACGTGGACCACAGCTGAACGATTAGCCACTGAAAATCTTTTGAAATAGCAGCAGAACATTGTCTGATATAGGACCAGAAGATAAAACCCTCAGGTGGGAAGGCACTCAGAATACCACTAGGGAAGATGAGCTGCCTTCTCAAAGTAGAATTGACCTTAATGACATGGATGGAGCAAAGTTTATAGGATCTTCATTTGCTGATGGAGCAAAACTCAAAATAATAGGAAACAGTTGCAAACATTCATTAATAACAGGGACATGGAATGCATGATGTATGAATCTAGGTAATTTGGAAGTCATCAAAAATGAAATGGAATGTATAAAAATCCTCAAGGCATTCATGAGCAGAAATGGATCGGTATTAGTCATTTTTAATCAGACAATCACATGGTTTACTATGTTAGGAATGACAAGTTTAAGAGGAATGACATCACATTCATGGTCAAAAAGAATATTTTAAGATCTGTCTTGAAATACAATACTGTATGTGATAAAATAATATCCATATGCCTACAAGGAAGACCAGTTAATGCCACTATTCAAATTTACACACCAATCACTAAAGTCAATTATGAAGAAACTGAAGAATTCTACCAACTTCTTCATTTTGAAACTGAACAAACATTGCATTGCTAATACTGGTGATTGGAATACAAAAGTTAGAAACAAAGAGGGAGGATTGGTAGTGGAAATTATAGTCTTGGTTATAGAAACAATGCCAGAGATCACATGACAGAATTTTTTAAGACAAACAACTTCATTGCAAATACCCTTGTTTTAAACAACATAAATGATGACAATACATGTGGATCTCACCAGACGGAACACACAGGAACCATTTTCAGGGATTAAAA
Source organism: Chrysochloris asiatica (assembly GCF_000296735.1). Classification (NCBI taxonomy): domain Eukaryota; kingdom Metazoa; phylum Chordata; class Mammalia; order Afrosoricida; family Chrysochloridae; genus Chrysochloris; species Chrysochloris asiatica. The sequence continues at coordinate 4,851,854 of NW_006408549.1, forward strand.
ACAATGAAGTACAAATTCTACTTCAGTAGTATGGAATCAGGGAGGCCTGGTATGGCACTGCGGGTTAATGTGCTGGCCTGCAAGGATAGTTTGAACTGCAAGATCAGTGGTTCAAGCTCACTAGCCATTCCTTGGAAACCTTATACAAGGTCACTATGGGTCAGAATGGACTCAATGGCACTTAACAACAACAACAATATGGAATCATCTATGGAAGGCCAACATTGCTAATGAATAAGCTATTAACAATATGTATTAAAAGATATTAATGAAGCATTGAAGCAAAGATGAAAGAAAGTAAAATTACAGAAGGAAAAGAACATTTCAGAGGTGAACTGAGGATGTGTAGCTACCCCCTATAAGCATTTGTCCCTCTAATTGAATCACTTTGTAGATTGGGATCCAGCATAGAACCAGATAGAGTACAAATGCTGGAATAGAGGCACAAGCAAATCCTCTGGCAACCATGTAAGGCTTCAAGGACAAAAATTGGAGATTTGAGGGGGCTTAAACACAGAGATTACTAATCGGACTGTGAACCGCAAGATCAGCAATTCAAAACTACCAGCTGTTCCATGGGAGAAAGATGAGGCTTTCTGCTCCTGTAAAGATTTACAGCCTCGGAAACCCTGTACAGGGTCGTTATGAGTCAGAACCGACTCTACAGAACATCACCACCACCATCAAACATAGAGATGGAGTCCTGGTGTGACGCTGCAGGTTAGTGTGCTGGACTGTAAGGTCGTTTTTAACTGAAAGTTCAGCAGTTCAAGCTCACCTGCTGCCTCTTAGAAACCCTATATAGGGTCACTGTGAGTCGGAACCAACTCAATAGCAGTTAACAACAACAAACAAACACAGAGATGGTCTCCCATCACTTTTTTGCCAAATGCTGACACTGCACAGGGAAGAAGGCTAAAGGGTTACATCAAAATCTCTCAAAAGCAGAGCAGAAATTCTGTATTCTCCCAGTATTGAGCGAAGACCTACCAGGCTCTCAAATGAAAGCCCTAGAGGAACCATTATTCAGCAACAGGGAGGGCCAGTAAAGTAAATCTTAAAATTGTAACCTATACTGATGTTACTTAGTCTGTGGTTGGATAAAAAACCTTAATCCCTCTGCGTGATCCTCCTGGAGTCCTGAGTGGCACTATGGGATCAAAAACTGGATCACAAGGTCAGTCAGAACAAGACCAGCAGTTCAAACTCACCAGCCACTCCTTGGAAGCCCTACACAGGGTCACTATAGTTGGAACCAACTTGACAGCACTTAACAGCAACAACTTGACAGGTAAATAGTGACAGGTGAATCTGCGGAGGTTCTACAGTTTCTTACAACAATGCCTAACATTCAAAAATATTATGAGGCATGTTGGTGGTGGTGTTCAGTGCCATTGAGTTGGTTCCAACTCCTAGCAACCTTGTATAGGGTTTCCAAGGAGCAGTTGGTGAGCTTAAACCGTCGACCTTGCAGTTCAAACCGACCTTGCAGGCCAGCATATTAACCCACAGAGTTAAAATACATGATTGACAATCAAGAAAATAAAAAGCAAAAACAATGAATTCATACTATATGTATTGATAAATAAATTTCTAAGTTGAATTGTTAGGAAAAAAATCTATTAAACTATAAATTTAAGTATACACATTTATATGTCAATGTATAGAAAACAATTTTGAAAAATATAGTCAACTCGTATCAATGATTTACATCTGAGGATACGGACTGAGGTGGGGTAGCAGGGGGGCAGTCAAGGGAAATGTTTACGTTTTAAACATTTTTTAAAGTAATTAACCTTGAATACTAGCTGAACGGTTCATCACCTCAGAGGGCAGGTAATGCAGATAACATTCTGCATCACATGAAAGGAGCCACTGATGGGAAATTAGTGAGCCGGCTCCCTGGCTGACTTGGAGAAGACAGAAAGGGATAGGCCAGTGGGAGAAGGGAAGTAGGGAATCTCGGTTTATTAACTGTTCAGGTGGTAGGGTTTTAGTTATATCCATTTTGTCAATACAAGTTTTACATTTGTTGACAAAGGAGTCCTGTCACAGTATTTGACACGGATGTGCAAAAGAACTCAGAAGTTAAGCAAGGAATTAGAGATATACAGAAGGAAAGGGTAAACTCAAAGTTGTTAAGTGCATAGGGTTTCTGAGGAACAGTGGATGGGTTTGAACCACCGACCTTGAGGTCAGCAGTCCAGTGCTCATCCTACAGCATCACAACGGAACCCCAAAGTAGACAGAAGATGATCTAAGAAAGGCAAATGCAGGCATATATACCAATCTTGATGAGGACAGTCACAAAATAGAGAAAAATGAATCCAGAGGAATGCAGAAGGACATCCCAAGATCCTCCCCAAGGAATATTAATAGCTTTCCCCTATGTTCCCATAGGACTTTATATTTCTCTTATTAGTATATTCTGCCTTGAGACACAATCTTACTGTATACTTCATCTACAACCTCACTTCTACAACCACTGAGGACAGAACTGTGTTGGGTGTACTTTAGTATCCCACTCTGTTCCCAGCAGAGTGTCCACACATAGCATGCACTCTCCAAGTGGCTCTGGTCTAAGTCAAATAGAAGACTGTGGACTGCGATGCACTTGACATTCACTGAAACAATCAATTTTACATTATGAATTGAGATTTACTGTCTGCCTAGCATCCTAATGGAGTCCTGGTATGGCACTGTGGGTTAATGCAAGGTAGGTTTGAACTGCAAGGTTGGTGGTTCAAGCTCATCCTCACCAACTGCTCCTAGGAAACACTCTACAGGCTTGCTATGGGTTAGAATTGACTCAACTCCACTTAACAATAACAACAGCAGCAGCATGCTAGGCACTAAACTCAATTTTCCAAAGCAGAAGTATTGTCAAGACTCATCTCTTCCAGTTCTGTTTTCTCATCAGCCTTAATTTACCTTTTCTCCATGACATGTCAGTGCCTTGAGCTATGGGGAACACAGGAGAGAGAAGTAACCAGCAGGCAAAACTTGAAGAATAGTTCCCAGTGGAGTACCACTGTACAGGAGGCATGTAATCAATACTCATTGACTATCAGACAATCAAAAAGATTATCTGGCTCAAATGTGTACAGTAGTTGTATAAGGGAAACTCAAAACTGCTCTGCTACCAAAGCATCCCAAGCTTACTCCAGTAAGGGAAGAGGTTTCCATTTTTCATTTTGACCAATGACTCAGTGAAATGTTCCTCTTGATTATTCATCCTTATCTAAGGATAAAAGTGCTTAAGGGCAAACAAACCTCCTTTGAAAATCTTCTGTTGAAAGCAGAAACTGTGGAAGAAATGACTTCATAAGAGGTCTAAATGTGTTTCTAAAGTCGAGGGGGTGGAGGTGAGTTTTTGTTTTTAATAAACATGCAGATGCTCCTAAGATCCCTCTGGGCAATGCTTTCTGGCACCCCACACTTATTGGCCTAAATTAATTCCTCTTATAGCAGATTTAATTCCTCCTCAGTGACCTTGAGGTACTTACTATCTGCTGGTAAATTTTCAGCAAGGCTGTATGTGGTTACCAAAATCTATAGGTGGGCTGATCCAACTTATTAACACCCAGGGCTAGGGGAGCAGTTAAATTACACACCTACCCAGGTGGGGGCCCTCGGGTTTAGGCATTGCTAGCCTATATGAGCAAAAAGGGGACTTGGCCAATTTTCCTAGCTGGTCACATCAGACAGACACCAAAACAGCTCCCAAAGGTACACCAGGAAGCACGACTTCTAGGCATGAGCAGCACATACACTGTTATTGTTGTTAAGTGTCACTGACTCGATTCCTACTCATAGAGACACTGTATAGGGTTTCTGAGGAGCAGGTGGTGGTTATGAAAAGGCGACCTTGCAGCTCAAACCAACCTGCGGTCTAGTGCTCCTCTTATAGCGCCACACCAGGACTCCATGTATTACCTGGGTATATATTGTCTGCTGTGGCACTTCAGGATAATGCGCTAAACCGCAAGGTTGGTTTGAACAGCAAGGGCGGCGGTTCAAACTCACCAGCTGCTCCTCAGAAACGCTATACAGGGCCAGTATGAGTCAGAACTGACTTTACAGCACTTAACAGCAACAACAATATTGTCTGCTTAGCACTATATAGAGAATTAAAGCCTAGTGTGGTCTCCCCTGGCCAATCCAGCAAGAGTAACCACCCCTCTCCCCAAGCCAATCTTCTGCTACATTCGCCACTTTCTTTTTATAGCATTTACCACTCTCTGAAATTACCTTATTTCTGTGCTGATTCGTTTTCTGGCTGCCCCCACTAGTGTGGACACGTACCTTGTCCTTGAACGTTATTCATGGTCACTGTTGAAACCCTAATGCCTTCACAGTACAGGTAATGAATGAATGAAAGAAAATAACTGAAAGGAAAATCCTCTCTGAGAAAGGAGTATTTGACTTGAGGCCTGAATGAATAACTAAATGAATTCTTTCTGTAGCTCAGGAGTCCATCCACGTATTGCTGAGAATCAGGCATTTGCCTGACAGAGATGAATTTACGGTCTTTGTCCTTGGCCCATGGGCTGATGACATGAAGCCATCAGTCTCCCTTCCCTGGCCCATTTCAGCATCACTGTTTTCTAGAGAGAGGAAGACTTCTTTCTGTGACTGATGGGAAAGACAGCCACTTCCTTTTGGGTTATTATGCTTCCATGGGGCTTTCAGTTCCCCCATCGAGTTTCTTCAAGAGAAGCTATAGTATGACTTGTATGAGTGAATCCATAATATTCTTATGGCATTCCATCATTATGGGATATACCCATCCAATCCAGTTTTGTGGCTACATTTTAGTGTCCATGTCTCCTCTCTCAATGTCAGAATGTACTCTATTATTCCTACTTCCCTCAACCTGGTACATCCTCAAAACCCAGAAATTTTACCTTGCTTAACCATCATATGCTAACGTTCCAAAATCTCTTAATGAGAACAGCAGAAGAAAGACATACCACCTTGTTACAGGGAATTGAGACAGCTATATGGGGTCTCATAAAGTTTAAGTTGAAATGAAATGTCAACCTTTAATTAATCATGACATTGCCATTATTGGTCTTGCCCTAATGATTGTATTCCCAATACCAAGCACACATGTCTTTTGGTACAAAATTAAATAATAAAGTACATATTCCCTACACTATATGGTATTTGGGAGAGTTCAGTGGCTTTATAGGATAAGTACTAGACTGATAACCATAGGTCAGCAGTTTAAGTCCACCAGCCACTCTGCAGGAGAAAGATGAGTCTTTCCACTCCTGGAAAGATTTACAGCCTCAGAAGCCCTATACAGGGTCGCTATGAATTAGTACCAACTCAATGGAACTTAACAACAAGAGAGTGTTTTATTTCTTCATTCGCAATAAGTCTTTTCCATGAATAAGTTTCATCACTAAGTTATCAACCACTTCATACCTGATAAAACAAGCAAAATTAGTATGCCGGTTTCAATAATAAAGCTTTTCATATGAGTTATATATTGACTCCCAAAATGTGCACCATTATAAACATCAGCCATGTTTGTGTCCCTAGAACTGCAACCTGTTTTGCTCTTTCTAAAGGTCTGTTAAGTGACCAGTGCAAGCAGCACAGTGCAAGACTTAGGGGAAAGAATTTCACAGAAAGCAAACAGCAAATGTCGTAAGAATTACTAGTATTCAGGAAATAAATTCTGTCTGTGTCTACAAAAGTTGATCTCTGTCTCTCTATTTTTAGGGTATGTTAAGACTACAATGATTCATAGATTAGAGTCAGTCTGGCCTTGAATTTTAAATGGCTTTGGTGTTGTTGCTAGGTGTTTTCTAGAAGGTTTTGATCCATAACAAGCCCATGCACAATAGAACAAAACTCTGCCCAGTCCTGCCAACCAACAATTCTCACAATTGTTGCTCCATCTAAGCCTATTGATGTAGTCCTTGTGTCAAACCATTTCATTGAGTGTTGAGGGTCTTCCTCTTTTTTGCTGACCCTCCACTTTACCATGCATGATGGCCTTCTACAGAAGTTGGTCTCTCCTGATACTATGTCCAAAATATGTGAGATGAAGTTTCTCCATTGATTCTAAGAAGCATTCTGGCTGTACTTCTTACAAGACAGATTTGTTCATTCTTCTGGTATTCCATGGTGTATTTAATATTCTTCACCAACATCATAATTCAAAGGCACCCATTCTTCATTGATCTTTCTTATTAGCTGTCCAGCTTTTGCAAGCATATGAAGCAATTAAAAAGGTACTTGGGTCAGGTGCATCTTAGTTCTTAAGGCAACATCTTTGCTTTATAACATTTTCAAGAAGTCTTTTGCAGCAGATTTTCCAGTGTAATACGTTATGTGATTTCTTGACAGCTGCTTCCATAGCTATTGATTAGGAATCCAAGTGTAACGGAATCCTTGGCAACTTCAATCTTTTCACCATTTATCATGATTTTGTTTACTGATCCAGTTATGAAGACTTTTGTTTTCTTTATGTTAAGGTCTAAAACATCTTGAAGGCTCTAGTTGTTTTGTTTTGTTTTTATCTTCATCATTGTTTCAAGTATTCTTCACTTTCAGCAGGCAAGGTGCCATCTGTATATCACAGATTGCTAATACAAATGCTATGTTCTTCTTTGTATAGCCCAGTTTCTTGGATTATTTGCTTACCATACAGATTGAATAAATAAGGTGAAAGGCTATGATCCTGGTGCACATCTTTCCTCGTTTTAACTCATAAAGTATCACTTGTTCTGTTCAACCAACTGCTTCTTGTTCTATGTGCAGGTCCTGCATGAGCACAACCAAATGTTCTGTTATTCCCATTCTCTACAATATTATCCATAATCTGATATGACCTACACAGCTGAATGCCTTTGCATAATCAGTAAAACATAGGTAAACATCTTTCTGGTATTGTGTACTTTCAGCCTAGATCCATATGACATCATCAATGCTATCTCTCCTTTCACATCCAGTTTTGAATCTGGTTTGAATTTTCAGCAGTTTCTTTTCCATGTACTGCTGCAGCCAATTTTGAATGATCTTCAGCACAATTTCACTTGCATGTGATATTAATGTATTGTTTGATGATTTCCACATTCCATTGGCTCATCTTTCTTTGGAATGGACATAGATATGGAACATTTCCGGTCTGTTGGCCAGGTAGCTGTCTTTCAAATTTCTCAGCAGAGACAAGTGAGTGCTTCCAGCATTACATCTTTTGTTGAATGCTTTTGGTTTGTATTTCTTCAATTTCTAGAGGCTCGTTTTTGTCAATGTCTATAGTTTAGCTTGGACCTCTTTCAGTACCATCGGTTCTTGATTATATGCTATTTCCTGAAATGACTGAATGTTGACAATTATTTCTGGCCCAGTGACACAGTGTATTCCTCCCATCTTCTTTTGATGTTTCCTGCGTCAGTGAACATTTTGCGCACAGAATCCAATATTGCAACTTGAAGTTTTATTTTTTATAAATTCTGGTGGGATATACTCAATTTAATTCTTTGGCTCTTGTGAATCTGTTTAAATTTTCAACTTCAATGTGCATAATTGATGGTCTCATTCTTCTCCAGTCTGCATTGTTCAGATTGAAGATACATTCTCCATTATACCTTTCCACAGTTGTAATTAATTTGATTCCTGTAGTTTTATTTGTCAAGATCCATGTGTTTAGCCATTGTTTATATCATTGAAAAAGAAAGTTGCAATGATTAAATTGTTGGCCTCATAAAATTCTATCATGGTATCTCCAAACTAATTTCTATCACCAAGATCATATTTTCCAAGTATTGATCCTTCTTTGTTTCCAACTGTCACATTCTAATCACTAGTAATTATCGATGCATCTAGATTGCATGTTTGATCACTCTCAAACTGCAGAAGTTGGTAAAAAATTTTTATCTTTGGCATTAGTACTTGATGCATAAATTTGAACAATAATATTAACTGGTCTTCCTTGTAACTACATGGATATTATCCTATCACTGAAAGTGGTGTACTTCAGACTAGATCTTGAAATGTTTGTTCTTTTTGATGACAAATGTGATGAATGTTTTATATGGCCCAAAATCAAATATCACCTTCCACTAAATACCTTCTCTTGACATTTATGGCTGTATGTTTGCTTTCAGGCTACTTACTAAGAGCCAACAAAATCAGGTGGTGACAAGTGTAGAAGGATGCTTAAGGATCCTTCTGTGTGTTCAATGGTGAGAATTGTTAGGCCTTAGCCAAAATGCACTTTTTTTTCTTTTGCAGTGTAAGCAATATATCTACTTATTAAATAACTGTTGTTGTTGTTAAGTGGCATTGAGTCAATTACAAATCATAGCAACCTTGTATAGGGTGTCTGAAAAGCAGCTGGTGGGTTTGATCTGGGGATCTTTGTGATTAGCAGTCCAGTGAGTATCTTATAGTGTCACACTAAGACCCTATTAAAAAAATTTTGTTGTTGTTAAGTGCCGTTGAGATAATTCCAACTCATAGTGAGCCTGTACAGGGTTTCCAAGGAGCAGCTTGTGGGTTTGAATCACCAATCTTGTGGTTCAGTGCTTATCCTACAGCATCACACCAGGATTAAACAATTGTTGTTAAATGCCTTCAAGTTGTTTCCTTCTCACAGTGACCCTATGTAAGGTTTCCAAAGAGCAGCTGGCGAGTTTGAACCCCCAATCCTGTGGTTCAAACTGACCTTTCAACCCAGTGCCACATCACAATTCCAGAAGGATTCAACATTGAGGCTTCTTCAAATATGTGCACAAATAGGTCTAGAAGATGCCAGTTGTCAGTACTGACTATTCTTTTGAGGTGATGTTTGCATCTTATGCTGAATCACTATCAATTTTTTTTTTAATAGCAATTTTGAAGAGGAACTTCATTTGTACTTCAAGGTCTCTATTTGAGCCAATTGAGGACAAATGAGAATAAGGGGGAAGAGCAAGACAGGGAGGCCACCTGGCATGTGAGCTGGGAGTCTGATAGGATCTTCTCCAGTACTGCCATCTGGTGTGTCCTGCCACTTGTCATCCAAATTGCTGTTCTCCTGAACAAATTTCGCTTCCCCCAGACAGTTCGGCTTAAATGAGCTCATACTGTCTTTCTGACACCTGTCAAAAGAAGAGTGAAAGATTTCTCTGAGTCCTGAGTTAAAAGAGAGAAGGAGGAAGCGAGACACAGGTGAACAAGAGCGAGGAAGAGGGCAAGAAGAGGGATCTGTGCTGAGCGAAGAGCGCTTCCTGGGAGCCTTGGTGTATTTCCATCCTTACTGATAAATTGAATGCCACAAGGTGGGCAAGGAAGGAAAAATACCACTTCCAATCATATTTGCTAAGGGAAATATGACTGCACAGACAAAATATGAAAACAGTACAAACTACCTTTACCTAGAGCCCTTTTTTTAAACCTATTTATTGTGTGCTGTATTATGTTTCATTTTGTTTTCAGTTAAGAAGGGAGGAAATAGCAATGGAGCAATTTGATCTGTTTTTGACAGCATGACCAATGCTCTTTTTCCATCCCAGCTGGACCAGGATTCAGTAACAGGCTAAAACAAGTAAGTGGAGGGGTGATTTCATTAAGGGAATCTTGATTTTGAGGTTTACATATCTGCAGATCGGATTTTTCCTCTCTAGGTCTTGGAAAGCTGCCAGTGTGGGCAAAAGACGTGGTGATAATGGGCTGAAGCTGCCATGGGGCAAACCTCTGGAAGGAGAGAGAGCATAAGTAATCACCAGGAAGGTACTGCCTGTGACTTTGCCTTTCAAGTTGGAAGATAACAGAGTCTCTAAGGAATTTACTAACTGTTATTTGCCACAGGAAGGTAGTGAGTAAAGAGAAGGAGGACAGGGACAAGAAGGAAAGAAACAAATGTATGTCATGGAAATATGTCCAAAAATGTCTTTCAAAATCCTTCCTCCAAAAAAATCTCTAAAAAAGAGGCTCAAAATTATAGAAGCCTCTTCAGATCTGCTTAATGTGTTGAATGCTGATGTGAGTGAATTTGGTGGCAGTTTTCCTCCCTTTATTCTGTATAACTTGTCTGTTCAATTGGAACACACTCTTTGGTCTCTTGTGCAAACATGAGGAAACTGATTTGACAAAGACCCTTATTTATATAAGGTATTTTTGTTTTTAACCATTTCCAATTTATTTATGTTAAAACTATCAGTTCTTAAGTAGAAAACCAGATAATCAAAACACCATCTTCAAAATGTACTAGGATAGAATCTTGATGTTACTTAAATATAAGTGTGTCTAAAGCTTCTTGCCTCTCAAGACTTTTGTAAGGATTCAATTGAGATGTTATCTACAAAGTGCCCAATTATTAAAAGCTGTTGATTTTTTTTTCTCTTCTCCACTTTTAAGTAAGGGTTCCTAAAACTTATAGTAAAAAATTCCAGATTAGTAAAACTATAGATTTGAAGGGGAATAAATTCAATTGGAGATTAGAAATGGCATAGCATTGTAATGTTTCTTTGTGGTATTTATGAGCATCAGGTTCCTTTTAAGAATTATTCCAAAAGAGTATTTTAAATACACCCTGGTGTTTCGGACATGACCGGTGCTAAGCAACTTGAGGTATGTAAGCAACAGAGATTTATTTCACAGCTTCTTTCCTTAGCAGGAGAAGAGATGGCATTTTGTTTGCCTGGTCTCTCTGGAGATTAAAAACCAAGCCCTAGAGGAAGTCCAGGCAGCTGACATATGGGCTCTCCCCTGCTGAGGAAAGAAAAGCACAGTCTGGGGAAAGCTTACCTTTTCGCAAGGGGAGTTTCCATTTCCCATGAACACATTCGTTCGATGCTACGGCTCACTTTGCAAAACGTCCTATCACAATAAGCGAAGTAACACTATTATGTGGCATTTTAGAAGTCCACTGAGTGTTCTAACCCTTAAGAAAGTCCATCTTGGAAAACATCCCACAGAGATTAAATCGATGCAAGCCTAAATTAATTTACACTTCATCCTGGGAGATGAGATGTAGCCTGATACAGAGCTACCATCAGACTGTATATACCAAGACTACCAGACACGTGTCCTTGTCCTACCATTAACTAGTTGAGTGGCCTTCAGTCCCATGTTCCTCATCTATAAAATGAAGGAACAGATGTTTCTAAAGGCTCACCCAACTCTAATATGTTGGAAATTTTTATCTAAAAGCATAAGGAAATACAAATAGGAAGAAACTTCTTATCAAGAGTTTCAAAAGCCAAACCACAAACACTGATCAAGGCCATATGCTATGGTGTGCTGATTGTGTGCCAGCAAGTTGGTTACAACTCACTGTGACATTGTATAGGTTTCTGAGGCTGCAAATCTATATGGGAGTATAAAGTCTCATCTTTCTGCTCTAGAGCAACTGGAAGATTATAACTGCTGACCTTGCAAACAGCAGCCCAGCTCTTCACCCATTATACTACCAGGGCTCCTTGTCATATGCTATGTTGTTGGTGAGTGCCATAGAGTCAGTTCTGACTCACAGTGACCCTGTATGAGTTTCTGAGGCTGTAAATGTCTGTAGGAGTAGAATACGCTATACTAAGTAAGTAGTTGTAGGGTGTTGCTGTAGGATAAGCACTGGACTGCCACCCACAAGGTTTGTGGTTCAAACGTATCAGTTGGTCCTCAGAAACCCTATACAGGGTTGCTATGAGTCAGAACTGATTGGATGTCACATAGCAACAACGTACCAAATAAAGATTATATTAAAAACATACATAGACATGAGGATGGGAAGGATGAGCATCAGACTGAGGTTGAAGATGATGTTATCAGCTAACATCTATGGAAGCTTTACTGGGAGCACAGCACATGACACTTCACAAGTGTCAACTCTTAAGCCACTCTGACTTCTTCCACAACCTACTTCCCATTGCTTTTGAATGGCACTGCAATGCCCTCAGGCCTTTTAAGGATCTGGCTAAGAGTAAACTGAGTTTGGGATATATTATTAGTTTGAGTCTAACTAGTTGTCTTTCACGTACAGTGCCTCCATGTGTGTTAGAGTAGAACTGTGCTCTCAAGGGAGTCCTGGTGTGGCTCTGCAGGATAAGCACTCGACTGCAAGGTCAGGGGTTCACACTCACCAGCCTCTGAAACCCTATATAGGGTTGCTGTAAGTCCGAACTTAACACCAACAGGGTTTTCAATGGTTGGTTTCCAGAAGTAGAGCACCAGATCTTTCTTCAAGGTCTGGGTGAACTCCAATTTTTCAGTTAGCCATCCATTTGCACTATCTAGGGATTTTGAATTTGGATTGAGGTGAATGTATCTATGTGTTCTGCAGTAATACCCACGTAGAGTCAGGTTTGGCTAGCCATTCTGGTCCAGGAATGATTTCCAGTATCACTAGGGTCATATTCAAAAATGAATGTCAGCTGAAACAGTAATGAAAATAAGGGGAGAGTAGAGGAGACCAAGAAGCTAGTCAATGGAAAAATTCTTCCAATTATCTGACATATAAAACTTCAATTGAAGGATTTATTTCTCATCAAAGCCTTGTCAAAATGGAAGTTCTCGTCTGTCAGGAATAAACTCAGGAAGTCAGAGAGTACTAATATGAACACAATCTTTAACTTTATATTTTGGGGTTTTTTTGGGGAGGTGAGGGGGAAATCATGCAAAATGGCAACAAAGTACCATAAACAGAGAGTGTATCTATGTATGAAGTTACACATTTATTCATCATAATCTATTGGATTTCATGTATGTATAACACATATAGCATAACATATCGTATACTGACAAAGTCTGGCAACGCCAGACAAAAAACATAGCAAAAGTCACAATTTATTGAAAGAAGGAGATATATTTTAAGTCTACACTTTTCATTGTAGTCTTCACAACAAAAAGTGTCTTAGATTATTTAATAATCCAACCAATGAAGAGTAAATAATCTTGGGAAAAGATTTAAATTTCCTGTTGATTTGACACAAAATGCTAAAAAATACAAAGGTAACATAAAGGATAATGTTCCACTAAAATGAAGATATAGACAACAATGTGGTTTGAATGTTATCAATTCAATGTCACTACACAAGAAAGATATGATGCCCTTAGAATTTGCAGTCTATACATGAAAGAAACTCAGTAACAGTTTGACAGCAATCCTAAAATCGGACAACAATCCTAAAAAATATATATGTTTCGTTAGAAATAAAAAGTTAGAAAGCTTAAACAAATTTTTCCAACCAACAATAAAAACCAAATTTTGACTACCCAAACTAGAAGAAAGATTGAATTCTCTTTTTATTCTGTTGTTCTGTGCCCTCCCTCATGTCACTTTTGACTCATATTGACCCTCTATAGGGCTTCTCAGAGCAACTGGTGGATTTGAAGCACCTTTTGGTTACCAGTCCATTGCTTATCCTATAGAGCCACATCAGGGATCAAGCCATCATTAACAATATAATATAAAAGCATTGTCATGTCATATAAGGAGCAATCAAAGAGCAATCAACCCTGAAACACATTTTAGATTGGTTTTCTGGGTTGGAAGGATTAGGACATCTGGGTCAAATGGCATAACATAGTTCATAAAATTTATGTTCTACATCCTAGCTTAGTGTTTAGTATCTGGAATCTTAAAAGCTTAGGTGGCGTACAACCATCTAAGATACAAATATTTGTCTTTACTCATCTGGAACAAAAGAGAATGAAGGAAACTAAAGACTCAAAGAAGATAACAGTCAATAGAGCTAATAACCTATTCAAACCATGTCCTCATCTACCCAAAGACCAGAAGAATTAGATGGTGCCTAGGTACCATTACCAACCATTCTTATTAGTGTGACACTAGATTGATCCTGATAAAATGGGAAAAACAATAAAGATCAGAACCTCAAATTCCCCCCAAAAAAGTTTACTAGACCAGCTAAGGAGTCTTGGTATGGCACTATAGCCATACTTGGTTTCATATAGCTGCTAACAGCAAGCTAACTGCAAGACTGGTGATTCAAACTCACCAGCTACTCCTCAGAAACTGTATACAGGGTCACTATGAGTTGGAGCTGACCCTACAGTACTTAACAATAACAACAGACCAGCTGAGAAAGGAGGACTCCAAGACTAATTGCCCTAAAATACTCTTTAAATCTTGAACCAAAACTCATTCCTGAGATTAAACTGAGGCTAAGTTATCGATGTGGCACTGTAGGATAAGCATTGGACTGCTAACGGAAAGGTTGTTGGTTCAAACAGGCCAGCAGCTTCTCAGATACCCTACACAATGTTGCTATGAATCAAAACTGACATGATGGCACTTAACAGCAACAATAAATTACAGCTTGGCTCACAAAATAATGTCATTCATAAGCATTGTGTTCCTTTAGAAAAGCATCTATATGAAACCAAACAATCAACAAATACTTTAAAATAAAAATAAGAATGTAAGGGGGAAAGGAAACTAGATTAATAGAAAGAGAACAACCAGAACTAAAATATTGAGAACGTTCATGAATTGTAAAGAATGTAACAATTGTCACTGAACAATTTGTGTAGAAATTGTTGAATGATAATTGAAACGGATTTGTAAATCTTGACCAAAAACACAATGAAATATTATATTTTAAAAAAACACTACACAGTGAAAAAGTGTAGAAAAAATATGGGCATTTATTAGGTAGCTATTTAATAAAAATGCCAAACATTTTTTATGAATTTTGCAATGTTTGTACCATTTGGCAGCTTTCTTAAATGTGTATTTTATCATTTCTTTCCTATTCAAATGTTGGTTTATACTTAAATTTGTATTTGTAGTTTTGCATTTGTTTTCTTAAAGCACACCCCCAAATTATACAAGCACCACACTCTACAAAATTTGAGCCTTTCTCTGGTCTGGAATTTAGAAGACAATAATTGTATTGTTTTAATAACTAATGTATATATGAAATAGATTAGTCAATTTAGAAAAATTTGGAAAATGTTAAAAATTAAATTCTCATCCAACATCCCAAATGGTTTTTTTTTTTTTTTTAATGTGTCTATACTCTACCCAGTAAATAATTCTCCCTTCCCTTCTACCCCTGGTAACTATTACAGAAAGTTTATTACAGAATAAAATCCTTTTCTTGACTTGTTAAGTAGTGGTTTCATACAGTATCTGTCCATTTGTGACCAACTAATTTCACTCAGCACAATATCCTCTAGGGTCCTCCATGTAATGCAGTGTTTTGCAGAATCATTGTTATTTTTCAATACTGCATAATATTCCATTGTATGTATGCCCCAAAGTTTGTCCAACCTTTCTTCTGTTGATGGGCATCTAGGTTGTCTCCATCTTGTTGCTATTATGAATAATGCTATAATGAGCATGGGTGTGCAAATGTCTATGTGTGTCACGGTTCTTATTTCTTGCAGGTATATATGAAGTTGTGAAATTGCTGGATCATACAATATTTCTGGTTCCATCCTTCTGAGAAAGCACCACATCGTTTTCCACAGCAATTGCACCATTTTACAGTCCCACTTCAAGTTTATGAGAGTCCCATACTCTCTACCCCCTCTCCGGCAATTGTTGTTTTCTGTTTCTTATTAACTTTGCTATTAATACTAGGGTAAAATGATTTGTCATTGTTGTTTGGATTTACATCTCTCTAATGGTTACCCAAGCCATGGTATTTTCAATAACCTCATATGCATGCAAAAGCTGGACAGTGAATAAGGAAGAGCATAGAAGAATTGATGCTTTTGAGTTATGGTGTTGGAGGACAATATTGAAAGTGCCATGGGCTGCCAAAAGAACCAATAGATCCGTTTTGGAAGAGGTATCGCCAGAGTGTCCCTTGGAGGCTAAGATGGCCAAACTTCGTTTCTCATACTTTGATATATTGTCAGGAGGGACCAGTCGCTGGAGAAGGATATCATGTTTGGTAAGGTGGAGGGTCAGAGAAAAAGAGGAAGACCCCCAACAAGATGGATCCGCCAAGTGGCAGCAT
>NW_006408549.1:4867882-4876818 GCF_000296735.1 Chrysochloris asiatica
GTTTGGTAAGGTGGAGGGTCAGAGAAAAAGAGGAAGACCCCCAACAAGATGGATTGGCCAAGTGGCAGCATCGATGGACTCAAGCGTGACAACAGTAGTGAAGTTGGCCCAGGACCGGGCAGTGTTTCGTTCTGCTGTGCATAAGGTCGCTATGGGTCGATATCAACTCGATGGCACCTAACAACAACAACAACAATGGCTAATGATTGTGAGCATTTCTTCAGATGTTTGTTGACTACCTGAATGTCTTTTTTGATGCAGTATCTGTTTATGTATTATGCCTATTCTTCAATTGGATTATTTGTCTCCTGTTTATTGAGGTGTTGAAATGTTCCATAAATTTTAGGCAGTAGTCCTTTGTATATCATTGACAATTTTTTCCCCCGTCTGTTGGTTTCTTTTTACTTGTGTTGAAATCTTTTGATGCACATAGTGTCTACTTTTAGGAGTTTCCAATCATCTATTTTGTCTTTTGTTATGTTTGATGGTGTATTTATGCCATGAATTAAAGCACCTGTTTATCCCTGTTTTTCTCATTTTACATTTGGGTCTTTAATCCACGTTGAGTTCATTTTTTATATATGGTGTGAGATATACAAATGGGTCTGGTTTCTTTCTTCTCAGATGGCTTTCCAGTTTGGGGAGCACCATTTGTTGAAGAGACTATCCCTTCCCCATTTACTGTTTCAGTCCTTTGTCAAAAATCAGCTGAGCAGGTGGATGGATTTACTTCTAGATTTTCAGTTCTGTTCCATCGAGCCTTTTTTTTTTTTTTTTTTTTTAAATCATTACCAGGCTGTGAAGTTGGTTTTGAGATCAGGAAGTGAGAAAACTTTTACTTTGTTCTTTTTAAGAAATGCTTTCTTAATCCATGGTCACTTTCCTATCCATATGAAGTCAGTGATTAGTTTTTCCATCTCTCTAAAGAATGTTGTTGGAACCTGGATTGTGATTGTATTATAGTTATAGATTGTCTTGGGTTATGTTGGCATTTTCACAATGTTAAGTCTTTCTATCCATGAATATGGTATATTCTTTCATTTTTGACGGTCTCTTTTGCTTTCTTGTAGTAGTGTTTGGTGGTTTTCTTTGTATAGGTCTTTTATCTTTTTCGTTAGATTTATTACTAAGTATTTCAACTTTTTGTGGCTATTGCAAATTGTACTGTTTTCCTGGTTTCCTTTTCAGAGCTTTATTTATTAGTATAAAGGAATCCAACTGATTTTTGTTGATCTTGTACCCTGTCACTTTGCTGAATCTTTTAATGAAATCCAATGCTTTTCTTGCTGAGTCATTAGGATTTTCTAAGTATAGGATCACGTCATCTACAAATAGAGTTTTACTTCTTTTTTGCTAATTTGGATGCCTTTAATTTCTGTTTCTTGTCTTATAGCTTTGACTAAGACAATATTGCATAAATGTGGTGGTAAAGGGTATCCTTGTCTGGTTCCTTTTCACAAGGGGAATGACTTCAGTTTCTCTCTACTGAGAGCAACGTTGGCTGTTGGTTTTGTATGTTGTTGTTAAGTGCTGGCAAGTCAGTTTTGACTCATGGCAACCTTGTACAGGGTTTCCAAGTAGTAGCTGCTGGGTTTGAACTGGCAACCCTGTGGTTTGCAGTACAGCGCCAATCCTGTAGCACCATACCAGGGGTCTATATGCCCTTAATTACATCAAGGAATTTCCCTTCTATTCCTATTTTGTTGAGTGTTTTTATCAGGAATTGGATCCCACCCCCACCCCCCACAGGGCACAGACACTGTTCATTGAGTGGTAGGCACAGGTAGCTGGCTCCAGTGTTGGAGCTGAAATGGCAGGTCATGCCAGGGTGCTGTGAGCATCTGGCATACAGGGCCCTGTCCTCCACCCTAGGGGGGGGTGGCACAAGCTCACTATGACAGGAGCAGCCAAGGAGCCAGCCAGGATCCTGGGCAAGAGGCAGCCGATTGGCACAGGGACCTGGGGTGAGGGGTACTAGGTTTAGGCATCCTAGGGAGAAGAGGGGATCATGTCTGCCCGGTAGAGTAAAGGCTGTGGTGGTGGTCGCCTGGTCCTGGCACCTGGCAGAAGAGCAGAGGAGTAGTCCGGTCTGGCTGCCCCCTCACGAGACCGGCTCATGCCAGATGGCACCATAACAGCTATCAGAGCCCAGGCTGCCGGACATACTGATACTCTCACCCCGTCTTTGTTCCAAGGAACAGCTATCTTCTTCACAGTGCCCCGCCAGCTCAAAAAAGTAGGATCGCGAGCCAAAGATCTGCTTGCATCTGAGGATGCGGCTGGTGCTCAGGTCCTGAAGGGGCCGGTGCACCCGGAAGACAACCACCAGCACAGTGGTAGGCAGCAGCTCCCACACAAAGAGGATGAGGCCAAACACCAAGTAGCCTTTGTTCCCCAAGTCATTCACCAGATCCGCCTGGTCAGAGACCTGTACCAGTCATAATCGAAGGAGTCCAGCTGGCTCCAGGGGCCAAGGTCAGGGCCGCCAGGTTGTAGCAGGCCCGGCTGACATAAAACAGGACCATGGTACCACCCATCGCAGCCGCTTGGCACACGTTGGTCCCCAGGATGCGCACCAGAAGAAGGGTGGCACTGACAGGAAAGCACAACTAGTTCACCAGCAGAAAGAGGAGAGAGGCCACCAAAAAAAGCCCCTTGGACAACCAGCAAACCTTGACTCATCTCAGGCCGAAGTTTTGCCTTGGCCTTGAACACCACTTGGGCAAAGTAGAGGTTCATAAGCATCAGCGTGAAGAACTGCAGGCAGACGGGGTAGCAGTAGAGAAGGTAGAGGGCAGGGACCCCAAACAGTTAGCTCGGAGGGTTTCTCGGAATTAGAAGAAGTAGAGGGTGGTGCACACACAGCCCACAGCAGACAGAGTCGTTTGTGGCCATACAAGAGCACCAGCCAGAGCTGGGCATAGACGGAGAAGAGGAGGGCATACAGAGTGGTGTAACCCGCAGTCAGGCCCAGGGTCACAAGGGTGGCAACGCAGGCATCAGCCCAGCGGCAGGCACCAGACCAGACAGGTTACTCTTCATAGCAGAGAGGGAAGCCTGGCCGGCTGCGCTCACCACCTCTGCCAGTCCTTGGGGTCACTCTCATAGCGGCCCTGGTGCCTTCTGTGCCCGGGCCAGCATCCTGTCAGCATGGAGCCTCCCTCTCTTATTTCCGGCACTCCTGAGATGGGACAGGTAGTGGTGCCCTGCTGCAGGCCGCTTGGTTTCCACGCTGGAGAGGAGGAGGTAGTGGGATTTCCCGACCGATCCCCAGTCCAGATAGAACCATAACCACAGCCACAGTAATTGCATCAGACATCTGAACGTCAATTGCAGCTTTGCCATTTGCTTTCAACCACAGTGATCACC
Organism: Chrysochloris asiatica; assembly: GCF_000296735.1. Taxonomy (NCBI): domain Eukaryota; kingdom Metazoa; phylum Chordata; class Mammalia; order Afrosoricida; family Chrysochloridae; genus Chrysochloris; species Chrysochloris asiatica. The sequence goes on from NW_006408549.1 coordinate 4,871,252, forward strand.
ACTCTGTTTACCAAGTTTTTACCAGCTCCTGTGGACGATGTCATTATTCCCATTTTACAGTGGTGGAAACTAAGGCCATGAAGAGCAGAAAGGCTTGTCAGCATAAGCAAGTCTCCAGCGTCCCAATGTGGGGCTCCGGAGAATCCCTTACCGGCTCCCTCATACACCCAAGGCATGAAGATGTCCAGAGCTGCGTTTAGGCATTGGATTTTGACAAATGTCTTTTCTGCATTTATTGATACCATCATGTGGTTTTTCATTCTATTTATATGGTGGGTTATGCTGATTGCTTTTTTAATATTGAGTCATCCCTGAATACCTGGCATGCATCTGACTTGATCATGATGTATTATTTTTTGACACGCTGTTGGATTCTATTGGCTAGAATTTTGTTGAGAATTTTTTCATCTATGTTCATGAGGGATATTGGCCTATCATTTTCTTTTTTAGTGATGTCTTTGCTTGGTTTGGTATCAGGGTTATGCTTGCTTCATAAAATGGATTTTGGAGCTGTTGGTCCTTTTCTATATCCTGGAATAATTTGAGTTGAATTGGTGTCAGCTCTTCTCTGGATGTTAGATCAAATATTTAATATCGAGAACAGCAACTTACTTCATCTTACTTCTTCTAACATCAGCCGACCTGCCTCTCCATGTGATGAATGGCTGTTGTTGTTGTTGTTGTTGTTTTTAAGTGCTGTCAACTTGGTTCTGACTCATAGCGACCCTGCACAGGGTTTCTGAGGAGCAGCTGGTGAGTTTGAACCACCGACTTTGCGGTTCAAATCAACCTCACAGTCCAGCATATTAATCCACAACACCAATGGCAGAGGCTATTCAACTATTACTGTTGACTCAGTGACAGAAGCTGATTATTCTTTCAATACCACTGCTGTTTTGAAGGATATTGGAGGGCTATGTAATTTATAGCATTCTGTCTTCCACCATAGAAACAAAGTACATTCACTCCAAAGAAACATTCTTGTAAGCCCACACTGAGATCCTCTCTTGGAAACAGTCCTTTGAAAGCACACTCTTCTACAACATCAGCACTGCATAGTTATAAAAAAAAAAAAAAAAGGAAGAAAAAAACCCCCAAAACTAGAGAAACACAGAAGCTATTTCTTGATTTGAGATTTTTGTACATTTATTTAACAACTAACAGTAATTATCTATGGGGTGAAGTATCTTCATTTGCATATGGCTTATATGGCATACACTGATAATGGTTAACTCTAAAAATAACTTTAGGAGTTATTACCCTAAAGCTCATGCTGTTAATGAGAAAGTTCAGAGGAAATGGTATTGATTACACCCTGCTAATTAGTTGACTTATCTGGGATAGTATGGGATCCTTCGGATTTTAAAAAAAGAATTTTTTTTTTTTTTATAGTGCTTTCAATTCAAGTTCATTTTATAATATTGACTTTGATATTTATTAGTGCTTTAAAATGTTTAATGCTTTATCAAAAAGAATAATGACAGTAATGGCTTTTAAGACACTTTTTTTAAAGGAGCATTCATAGTACTGTGGGTTAGGTATGGGTCTGCTAACCACAAGGTCAGCAGTTCAAATCCATCAGCCACTCCTCAGGAGACAGATGAGGCTTTCTACTCCCATAAAGATCTATAGTCTCAGAAACCCTATATAGAGTCACTATGAGTCAGGATTCACTCAATGGAAGTGGGTTTGGAATGGGACACTTAAAAAAATTCATGAAGTGATACTGAGAAAAGAAAAAGAGAAGGAATATATAAGGTATTCTTTATAGAAGAATGCCAGCTAATCAATGTAATGGGAATAATTTAATTAGAAAAGCTTTTGCAACCACCAAAAATCATCAAAGAATGCTAAAATTTCATTAGGTAAAATTTTGCTGGGGAATAGAAGATTCACCAAGTCTAAAAGCATCACCCTAAAACACAAGGTATCTCCTCCTACAAAAGGGAAGATGTACTTTTTCTGTGAAGAAATTCAGTAAGTACTGCCTTAGACCAGTGACCAAACTTAACCAGACAAGGAAAAGTGACCTGATCTGCCCCTTACAGAATGCAGTGTTGCTGTTGTTGTTCTTGTGTTAGGTGACATTATGTATCAGAATGAAACACTGCAAGGTTCAGTACCATCCTCACAATTAGAGCTAAGTTTGAGCCAATTGTTGCAGCAACTATCAATGTAACTCATTGTTCTCAGACCCTCTACTTTTACCAAACATGATATCCTTCTCCAGGGACTGGGCTCTTCTGATAACATGTATGAAGTATGAGAGATAAGTCTAGTCATCCTCTCGTCTAAGAAACACTCTGCCTATACTTCTTCTAAAACAGATTTGTTTGTTTTTCTGGCAGTCCATGGTACTTTTAATATTCTTCTCCAACACCGTAACTCACAGGCACTGATTTTTCTTCAGTCTTCCTTATTCACTGTCAAACTTCCACATGTATATGTGGCAACTGAAAATACCATGATTTGGGTCAATCACACTTTGTTGTTGTTGTTGTTATGTGCCATGGAGTCGGTTTTTAGTCCTCAAAATTGTATCTTTGCTCTTTAATACTTCAAAGAGGTTTTTTGCAGCATATTTCTCCAGTGCAATAAGTCATTTGATTTCCTGATTGCTGCTTCTATGAATGTTGATTGTGGATCCAAGTAAAATTAAATTCTTGCCAACTTCAATCTTTTCTCTGTTTATCATGTTTATCCACAATTGTAAGGATTTTTTTTTTTTTTCTTTACACTGAGGTGTAATCCAGACTGAAGGCAGCAGTCTTTGATCTTCATCCATATATAAAGCAATGGTGGTGATGATTGTGTGCCACAGAGTTGGTTCCAAATCAAAGTGACCTTGCATAAGGTTTCAGAGGCTATAAATCTGTATGGGAGCAGAAAACCTCATCTTTCTCCCAAAGATTGGCTGGTGGATTATAATTGCTGACCTTGTGGTTAGCAAACCTACTCATAATTCATTATGCTACTAGGGCTCCTTGTATCACGTCACAGGAGAGACAAAACATTGGCCTATGTAACTTTTGCCAAAAAACTTTAACCTGAATCTAATACTGAGGAAATAGTCTAACAGCTTCAAGTTGATGGATATTCTGTAAAACAATTGCCTTGGATTTCACAAATGCCAATGTAATAAAATATTAAGAAGACAAGGGGAAAGTTCCAAATTATAGGAAAATAAACCTAAAGACAACAAATCTAGTAAATGTCCCTTTTTTTTTTTTTTTTTGAAAATACATCTTTTATATTTTAAAATTTCTATTTATTATAGTAACATACATATATCTATATATGTACATATATCAAAATATTTGCTATTTCAACCATTTTTACATGCACAATCCAGCCACACCAACCACACTCCCTATGTTTCACAACCATCACCACTATCCTCCATATTCACGTTCTTGACTGAATTCTAAAATTAAAAAAAAAAAAACGGGCATTATTGTGAGGGACAACTGGCCTTATATAGTATTTTTATAACAGTACTAAGTATTCTAGGTGATACAATGATATTGGAGCTATAGCCTCCTTTTTCTTATTAAATACATGTCACTGTATTTATGGGTAGAAGTATCAATAGGTTTGTACCTTACTTACAAATGTTTCAGAAGACAAGGGAGGAGAGGAGAGAAGAAAAGAGACAGGGAGTGGGAGGGAACACCAGAGAGAAGGAGAGAGCATGCAAATTTGGCAAAATGTTAAACAGTGAATCTAGATAAAGAGTCTATGAAAGAACATAGAAAGCAACAGTCACAGAACTTTTTTAAATGGTAAGTTATAGTTCATCAAAACTTAAAACCTCTCATCAACAGGCACTATTACACAAGGAGAAAAGTCAATGAAGAACATATTTGCAAAGCATACGAGGGCAAGGCAAAATGCCTAGAATATATAAAGAACTTCTCCTCCTACTAATAAAGACAAACAATCCAATTTTTTAAATGGGCAAAAGACTTCCATAGACTTTTCCTAAAGAAAGGTCCAGAAATGTCCAGTCAGCCCATGAAAGTCTGTTCAGTAGCATGAGGCAACAGAGAAATGCAAACCGAAACTTCATTGAGATACAAACACACCTACCAGAATGGCCCAAATTTAAAAGACTGAAACACGGAATTATAGGGAACCTTTGGAGCAGCCTAAGCTCGCACATGGCTGGTGGAACTGTAGAGTGGTATAAGCACTATGGAAAGCAATTAGGCAACTTCTTATAATGAATACATGAGTCACTATTCATTCTTTCAGCTTTACTATACATTGGTACTTTCACAAAAAAATATATTGTTGTTAAGTGCCGTTGAGTCAGTTCTGACCCATAGCAACCCTGTATAGGGTTTCTGATGAGCGGCTGATGAACTTGAACTTCTCTATTCTCTGATCTTATGTGATTTTGGAATAATTACTCATTTAAGGAATATTTGAGTATCTACATGTGGAAGGCAATCGAGTATTAAAAACAGAGGTTATGCAGTTTATCTAATACTATTATAACAGAAATACTACATACGGGTGGCTTTAACAAACAGAAATAACTGCTGTTTCAGAGGCTAAAGGTGTGAATTCAACCTGCCAGCTATAGGGGAAGACTTTCTCTGCCCGGGCACTGGGGTAGGGTGGGGCCTCATCTGTTTTCTTGCTTCTTGGGTGATCTCCATGTGGTTTGGCACCTTGGTTTCCTTCTCTGTCCTAATCTGCTCTTTTTATATCTCAAAGGTGATTGGCTTAAAACACATCTTATGTTAATACAGCCTCTTTATATAATAAAGCAAACACATTCCTAAATGGGATTATAGCCACAGGTACAGGGGTTGTTGTTAAGTGTCTTTGAATTGGTTCAAATCCATAGTGACCTTGTATAGATAGGGTGTCTGAGGAGCAGCTGGTGAGCTTAAACCACAAACCTTGAAGTTCAGCACATTAACCCACAGTGCCACACCAGGACTTATAGTTTGGGGGAATATGATTCAGTCCATAACAGTGGTATATAAGAAAGACCCCATGGAATTTACATTTTCATGGGAAGAAAGATATGAAACAATAAACAGGTGGATGGCTAGCAGATGATGAATGGAGGGATGGGTAGAAGGATACATGCATGCATGCATGGCTGGGTAGGTGGGTGGAAGGATGGGTAGGCTGATGGATGGATAGATGGTAGGTAAATGGATGGATGGATGGAAAGAGAGGGAAAGAAGCAAGTTACCAACTGTTATTAGGACTCTGGGAGTCCTGGTATAGTGCTGTGGGTTAATGCATCAGACTGCAAAGTCAATTGAACTGCAAGGTTGGTGATTCAAGTTTACTGGCCACTCCTCAGAAACCCTATACAGGGTCACTATGGGTAGGAACCAACTTGACAGCACTTAACAACAACAACTTTAGGACTCTGAACATACAGAGGACATGCCAACTGCATAAGCCAGCAGCTTGCCACCTGACCTACAAAGCCAGCATGCAGAGCCAGCAGCATGTCACCCCACAAGCATGTGATTCAGGAGAAGCCTCCAGTCTGAAATCTGATCCATGAGTTTAGAATTTGACAGCTGCCACAATTGTGA
>NW_006408549.1:4876918-4897013 GCF_000296735.1 Chrysochloris asiatica
ATCATAAGCTTTGCTCCTCTAGAGAACTCAACCTAAAACAATGACAGTGACCAAAACAAGAAGGCAGCTAAAATTTACTGATTGTAGTATGTCAGGTTCTGTTCCAAGTGTTTGATCTCATTTAATTATCGCAACAACTCTATGAAATAACCAGTATCTCCTCCACCTCCAAAGTTACAGATAAGGAGACAGGCTCCAAGTAGTTAAGTAATGTGCACAAGCTCCCACATTTTCTAAGTGACAGAGGCAGCATTTGAATCCAAGACTATCTGATCCCAATCCTTTGTATTGTTAACTTTGGTATCCTCCAAATAGCCCTGATAGTAACTTCCCGTTGGTACTTTCTGGGGAAAGTCAAAAGGGTCATTTGAATGCCAGAGGACTTTAAGACTCCTTTTCATTTTGATGAGAAAGAGAGTGTGTGAGAGAGGATAAAAGCATATGCAATAGTAAAACCCCCCGGCTTGAGGGTATTAGGATTCTTTTGGTTCTACCCTAGACATTTTTCAAATGGTACTGTATAAGCAAACTACATTGTAATAATCCTGAAATCTGAACTCAAAATGCATTAATTCCTCCTTACTACTCGAGACACAGAAAAAAACATGCCACAGAGATGTGATTCTTAAGCTTGTGCTTTCAGTAATCAGAAAGCTGGAAAAAGAATATGAACGTTTCTATAGATCTTAAAATTATGAATGCAAAATAGCAGCCAAGAATACATTTTTATATCCATGTTATAAGCCAATGAAAAATGACAGTCCATACTAGAAATGCAAACAGACCATTAATTATAGCAGCCTTGAAAAGTACCATAGTAATATGCAGTTTGCAATACTTTACCAAAATTTACATAACTACATAGTTTCCTCTCAAATTCCAGAGATTTCTATTTTTGATAAGTAGCAATTCAAAAGGTTAGTCACCTCATCTACATTATTATTATTATTCAGCTTCTATGAATATGAAATGGTAACACCTTGAATTTACATGTTAGCAAGCCCAACCAACCAGCCTGTCCCCTGCACCCTGGTTCTTTGTACTCACTCATTCCATCACAGTGTACAAAGATGAAGAAAACACATAGTGTGTCCCCAGGAAAGCTTCAATCCAGATAGGGAAACAGAAAAGTAAACAAATAGGCCCAACAGAGTCTGAACAAAGTAAACAGGGAGAGAATGAGACGGTAATATGGTGGGAGGGTTTGTTTATCTCCTAACTCATCAGTTATGACAGTGATGTTGTTGATGCTGTCTTCAAGTCAGTCCCCAGCTCAGGCTACACCACATTCAACAGGATTGAACGGGAGTGATCCATACGGGTTTCACTGGCTGATTTTCAAAAGTAGGTCTCTAGGCCTTGCTTCATAGAGTATCTTACTCAGGCAGCTCCATTGAAACCGTGCACAACATCATAGCAATAGCAAGCTGCCCTTGCCAGATGTGTGGTGGCTGCCTTCACTGGAAATGTGGGTCTCCTACAGGGAAGGTGAGAATTCTACTACTGTGAGATCAAACACATGAAACTCTTCTTTCTTAAGCTTCCTTTCTTCCTTCTTTCTCCCCTCCTCTTCCCTCCCTTGTCCTTCCCTTCCTTCCTTTTTGATTCAATAAGTACATCCATCCATTAACAAGATTATATAATGGTCATATTCTGCCTACAGTTTGAACTGCAAAGACAGTGGTTCAAGCTCACCAGCTGCTCCTTGGAAACCCTATAAAGGGTCGCTATGAGCTGAATCAACTCGACAGCACTTAACAAAAACAACAACAATGTACCAGCATGGTGCTGCAGAATAACGCACTGGACTGGGAGGTCAGTTTGAATCACAAGGTTGGAAGTTCAAACTCACCAGCCACTCCTCGGAAACCCTATACAGGGTCGCTATGAGATGGAACCAACTCAACGGCACTTAACATGTACCAGGTGTCTCGCATCATCCTCACAAAACTCCAGAAGGACAGGACAATTATTTCCCCATGGTACAAATGAAATTGAGGTACCAAGTGGTGTTACATAGTTTTCCAGATCACACATCTGCCTATGGCTGAACTGAGACGCAGGCACTGCAGCTGCAGAACCCCAGCTCCAAAGTGCATTGCCTGGCTCTGTTCGTTTCAAGGTAGCATGCATTTCATGTTACCTGAAGCAAGAAGGAGAATTCGGTGATTAAAGAACATTTCAGAATTTCTAACAAAAGCCTGTTAAACAAAAAATCTGCCTTTCAAAAATCCAAGGTGGGTGAGGGGTGCGGGGAGAAAGAGAAGATGAGAAGAAAAAACTGTGGTGTTCAAAGCAGATCTCCTCCGGTTTCCCCCTTGGGAACCCGGTGGCCCTCACCTGCATACTTGATGAGGATTGGCACTCAGCTTGATTGCTGTGCATCTGTTAGGGGCCTCAGAGAGAATTAAACAAACACAAAATACGGGAGGAAAAAGAGCCTACTAATCGAGGCTGGCCCTGTTGCACCATTTGAGTCATGGGTGGTATTTTCCTTATTTTGTAATCACAGGCAGGCACATGTGCCCCGCTCCCCCACTGCAAAAATGTTTCAAAACAATTTAAATCAGGCTTGATAGTTAATTATCCTAAGGTCACACTAAAGAACCAAACCATCACATCCAAATCCAAAAGTCATTTTTAAGTATGAACTATGCAGCATTTATTTTTTTCTCAATTAAAAAAAAAAATTAAGGTTGGGAAAGACAAGCCTTTTCATTTGCTGAGAAGAGCTGGCTTTCAAAAACCATCTAAAATAGACCTCTTAAAACATTTCACCTCTGCTCTGAATGTTTTAAGCTGGCCTGCTGATTACAAAAATGTTCATGTTAAATTTCATCAAGATGCTTTCTTAAGATGCAGAATGTTTTATAAATTGTAATGACTTTAATCAGAGCCTTCTTTAAAGCTATTTAACTCTATGATGGAGCTCAACCAGTCCTCCAATTATATCATTTTATCAACTCTGTATTAATTAAGTATCATTATAGAGATTGATTTATATACCTTTTCACATCTCTCTCACCAGATGGTACAGCATTCTCCCTCTCTGACATTCCAAAAGCATCACCTGGATTCACTCATCTCTCTCCCCAGCTGAATGCTTAATCAGATCTTAGTCATCTTCAATCTCCATTGCTCTTCTTCCTTCTCTTCAGGATACTCTAGCAACATGGTACACAAAAGCCAAGTGACATAAAACAAGGCAGAAGTGTTTACAAAGCCAAGTGCTACCAACAGCTCATTCCCACTTCAATGGATTCTTACAGTATGGTGATGCTGTTTTCACAGGAAAGAAGAGCCTTTGGTTCATAGTTGATTCAGATTTACAGTCTGTGTTCCATTATCTGGGGCAATGGGGAAAATAACTAGGAAAAATGTATACTTGGCAGCAGGAATACAATAGATAGCTTGACCTCAGTAGGTTTTCCTTCTGAATCATATTTTATTTGGGCTAATATAAAAATTACTTTGCATTCTTGAGCTCGCAAATTGAGGGAGCAGGCGGCAGAAGTCCCGAGGTGCAATGCATTGTAAGGAAGTCAGCTTAGAATTTTAAATGACCTTGGGTGATCCAAAAAAGTGGACAACTGAGAAACAGAAATGCTTAACCAATTATTTTCCTTACATATTATTTAAAAAAAAAACACACACAAATTAATAGGACTATTTCACAGTCACCTCAAACTCAAGATGTCTAAAGGCCAGAGTAGTCACTATCCCTCCAAACCAGTCCCTTTCCCCAACCTCTACATTTCCCATCATTCTCTAGTCTCTAAGCTTGGCTGCTCAGCAAAGGTGTTATAATGTCAAATGTCAGTAGGACCCTCGCAGGTAACATAAATGAGTCAAGCAAATGTAGAAGGGGAAGCGGGGACCCACTGTGGCAAATTTAAGAGTATACATCTCAACCAAAGAGGAATGGTTGGCTGCCACTGTGGATGAGCAGTGCCTTAAGGAAGGAGTCTTATGCTATCCCCTATGCCAGGTGTCACCAAAACTGGATTTTCTTTAGAACCACAAACCCTTATTTTTATGTAATGCATGACTTTTAAATATTGGGCTGAATAGATTCTTCACATGGTTTTTGATCCTTACGTTATCCTTAGCATTTTTTTTTTTCTCAATTGTGGTAAAAAATATACTCAAGAAACTATTCACCAATTCAATGATACTGATTACACTCTTCATGTTGTATGAACCCTATTCCTATCTTTTCCTAGTTATTCTATCACTATTACCATAAAATCAGTGCCCCTCAAGCAAAAACTCCCTCTTACAGTTAACTTTGATTCCTCCTCTCTTTGAATCCCCAAGTTCAGGTCATTTTTTTTCATACTATTTCTCCTGCGTCTTCTCTTTACCATTCCCACTGCTATCCCTTATGCCTTCAGTATTTCATATCTGCTCTACTACAGCAATACCCTCTTTATACTTGTCCAATGCACGCTACGCAGACACACCTTCTAAAGATTCAGTCTTCAAAAACAGCAGTTCTCAAACATTAGCATGCCTCAGAGGCTTGTTAAAACATATTTAGGCTAGACCCCACCCCCAGAGTTTCTGACTCTGTGGGTCTCAGTTGCAGTTTGACAATTTGAACATCAACTGTCTGCCAGGTGGTGCTTATTCTAGGGACCACACTTACAGAACCACTGCTCCAAACCATCACCATCCAATGCTAACTGGCTGAATGCTTCTCCATTTCCTGTACATTCAACTCAGAACTCCTTCATCTGGTACTCTGGATTCTTTATAACCTAGTCTTTTCCTCTTGCTCCAAAATTACATTTCCCTGCTCCACTATAGAACTGTCTGGCTCTGGCCAAGTTGGTCTAGTCATATGTCACTCCCATATTGATGCCTTCACTGTGCACCTTCTTTCTCTTGTTCACGTTCTACCTTTTTCATTGATTACCGCCTAAAGCCAGTATCCTCAATGGACCCAGATGCAATCAGGCTTCTATTATCTTCTCTTGTTGGTCTTGTTGTTAAGTGCCATCAGGTGAGTTCCAACTCATAGCAACCTTGTATAGGGTCTCCAAGGAGCAGCCGGTGAGTTAGAACCACTGATCTTGCGATTCAAACAACACTGTAGTCCAGTGCTTACCCTATAGTGCCATACCAGGCCTACTATAATATTATATTTTCTCTAGGTTCCTATAATATTAGTACTCCAGTTTGCTTGATACACCTTGAAGAATATGAGCTTTGGAGCCAAAGACTACTGACTTTAAATCTTAGTTCTCCCATTAGCTGGGAAACTTGTTTAGCCGTTTGGCCATTCTGAACCTACTTCTCTTTCAGTAAAATAGAGAAACCAATATCTGCCCTCATTAGATTGCATAAAGAATTAACTGAAAGAAACTATTTAAGCCCCTTGAAAGAGTGGTACAAAGTAGGTGTTTAAATAAATGTTAATTTCCTTCCTTTATGCCTTCTCTTCCTTCATTCAGCACTGTCATTGTGTTATCACATCAATTCAGACTCACAGATACTGGACAGAGTCGCTTCTCCCGTGCAGTCATTAATGGGCCCAACACTTCAACCTTTCAGGTAGCAGCTGGGTGCTTTAAACTTCACAAGGTGCCCCAAGTATCCTTGTTTTAGCCCTAAATATAAAATACACTGTTGCTGCTGTTGTTAAGTGCTGTCAAGTCGGTTCCGACCCATAGCGACCCTGTATAGTTTCCAAGGAGAAGCTGATAAGCTTGAACCACCAACCTTGCAGTTCAATCTAAGTTTGCAGTCCAGCACACTGCCCCACAGTGCCACAACAGGACTCCAAAAAAATTATACTTAGCATTTATACAAGCGGACTTCAAAAAGTTCATGGAATAATGGAATTGAAAGATAATGAAAAATTTCCACAAACTTTCTGAAGCCCCCTCTACTTTAAGTGTATCTCTTTTTTTTCTTGTTATTAAGTGCCGTGGAGTCACTTCCGGCTCATAGTGACTCTGTATAGGGTTTGTGAACAGTGGCTGGTGAGTGTGAACCACCAACTTTGTGGATCACACTGACCTTGCAGTAGAGTGCTTATCCTACAGCACCATACCAGGACTCCTTTTTCTATTAGCAAGATGATTATTTCAGAAAAACAGAAAACATGTTTAAGCATCTTCACTAAGTCTAATGCCTAGCAACATCTGAACAAGTAATAAGCTCTCAATAAATAGTTACAAAAATTTATAATTAATTTAAGAAGCAATGTAAAACAAATGGATTCCATAGAGTTTTCCTTTGTAGAATTTAAATCGCTTAATAATTACATTAATCCTTAAAATTTAAAACTCTCCCAAGACAAAGGCAATTGGCAAAGTGCCATTATCTCTATTTTAAATATGGAAAAACTGAAGTAAAAAAAAAAATCTAAATATCACAGTTAATATCCAATGATGAACAAAAGAGAGTCCATTATAAAAGTATCAATAAAGCAAAACCCCTCTTTTTTATTAGATTTGAGTACAAAAACACTAATAATGGCAATGCAGAGAAATAACAATTAACCTAAAGCCTGCGCTGGCAACAAGCAGTTGACTTTCTTTTGAGGATGTGGTACACCCTTGCTTGTTGAAAGTGAAGAGGACTTAAAACATTTACTAACGAAGATCAAAGAGCACAGCCTTCGGTATGGATTACATCTCCATGTAAAGAAAACAAAAATCTTCAACACTGGACCAATAAACAACATTCTTATCAATGGAGAAAAGATTGAAGTTGTCAAGGATTTCATTCTTCTTGGATCAACTATCAACACTCACAGAAGCAGCAGTCAAGAGATCACACGACGTATTGCATTAGGCAAATTTGCTGCTGCATAAGACTGTTATATAATGTTGAAGAGCAAAGATGTAAGCTTGAGGACTAAGGTGTACCTGACCCAAGCCATGGTATTTTCAATAATCTCACATGCATGTGAAAGCTGGACAGTGAATAAAGAAGACCGTAGAAGAATTGATGCTTTTGAGTTATGGTGTTGGAGGAGAATACTGAAGGTGCCATGGGCTGCCAAAAGAAGCAACAGATCTGTGTTGGAAGAAGTGCAGCCAGAGTGCTCCTTGGAGGCCAGGATGGCCAAATTTCATCTCTCATACTTTGGACATGTTGTCAGGAGGCACCAGTCACTGGAGAAGGATATCATGTTTGGTAAGGTGGAGGGTCAGAGGAAAAGAGGGAGACCCCCAACGAGATGGATTGGCCAACTGACAGCATAGATGGTCTCAAGCGTGGCAACAGTAGTGAGGTTGGCCCAGGATCGAGTAGTGTTTCGTTCTGCTTTGCATAAGGTTGCTATGTGTCGGTACCAACTTGACGGCACCTAACAACAACAACAAACATGGCTCTGTAGGGTAAGCACTGGACCACAAGGTCGTTTTGAATTATTGCAAGGTTAGCAGTTCAGACTCACCAGTGGCTCCTCAGAAACCATATACAGGGTCAGTATGAGTCAGAACTGATTTAACAGCTCTTAACAACAACACAAACAGCATTATGTAGCCAAGGAGCCCTGGTGGCACAGTGGTTGGTTAGCGCTCTAAGGGAGCAAGATGTGGCTGTCTGCTCCTGTAAAGACTGGTACTAACGGTAGTGATGGTGTACTATCTAGTTGATTACAACTCATAGCAACCCAGCCCAGGATTTCTGAGGCTGTAAATGTTTACTGGAGCAAAAAGCATCATATTTCTCCCAAGGAGCAACTAATAGATTGGAACTTCTGACCTTATGGTTAGCAACCCAACTCATAATGCATTCTGCTCGCAGGGCTCTTTTAAAGATCAGAGCCTTGGAAACACTCTGAGGTAATTCTACTCTGCCCTGTAAGGTGACTATGATCCACAATCTACTCAATGCAACAGTGTTTGGTCTGGTAGCCATGTGACTACTGTACTCCCAGAAGGGCTGACATGACACTGATAATTACACTGACCATTGTTAAGCAAGTAAAACTCATTTCTTATCCTCTGAAGATTTTGAAACTTGCTCTCCAGTAAAGAGATGCTACAGCTAAGGGGATCAATAAGGAGGTAACTAAGCTGAATTAAAAATTCCAAAGGGCAGCTTGAAAAGACACAGTCTAAATATCATACTGAACTGTACAAAGACCTGGAGTTAGAAATCCAAAAGGGAAGAACATAATCAGTATTCATCAAACTGAGGAAAACGAAGAAAAAAGTCAAGCCTCAACTTGCAATATTGAGGGATTGGTGCTGTGGGTTAATGCGCTGGACTGCAAAGTCAGTTTGAACCATAATGTCAGCAGTTCAAGCTCCTTGGAAACCCTATACAGGGTGGCTATGGGTTGGAAGAGACTAAATGGGACTTAACAACAACAGCATAGGCAAAATACTGAATGTGCAGAAAGCATCAAAAGAAGATGGAAGGAGTACACACAGACACTCTACCAAAAAGAAATGGTCTATGTTCAATAATTTCAAGACATAACATATGAACATGAGCCAATGGTACCAAAGGAAGAAGTCCAATATGCACTGAAAGCATTGGCAAAGAAAAAGATTCTGGGAATTGATGAAATACAAGTTGAAATCTTTTAACAGACTGATGAAGCACTGGAGACACTAACTCATCTATGCCAAGAAATTTGGAAGATAGGTACCTTGCCAACTAACTGGAAAAGAGGCATATCTGTGCCTATTCCAAAGAAAGGTGACCCAACAGAATGTGGAAACCACTGGACAATATCATTAATATCGCATGCAAGTAACATTTTGCTAAAGTTAATTCAAAAATGGCTGCAACCATACATTGACAAACAACTGCCAGATTCAGACAAGGACATGGCACAAGGGATATCATTGCTGATGACAGATGGATCTTGGCTGAAAGCAAAGAATACCAAAAAGATGTTTGTGCTTTATTTTGACTCTACAAAGGCTTTCAATTGTGTGAATCATGTCAAGCTATGGACTCCACGGAACATAACCACCACCATGGACAACATTGAGAAATATGAGTATTTTGGAAAACTTAACTGTGCTCATGAGGAACCTGTACATAGACAAAGAGACAGTTGTTCAAACAGAACAATGGAACACTGGTTTAAAATTAGGAAAGATGTGTACCAGGGTTGTATTCCTTCAAGACATTTATTCAATCTGTATGCTGAGCACATAATCTGAGAAGCTGGATTATATGAAGAACATTGCATCAGGATTGCAAGAAAACTTATTAACAACCTGCAATATGCAGATGATATAACCTTGCTTGCTGAAAGCAAAGAGGAATTAAAATATTGATGACGTTCAAAGACCACAGCCTTTGGTATGAGTTGCAGAATGTACAGAAAACAAAATCCACTGGAACAATAAGCAACACTCTTATCAACGGAGAAAAGATTGAAGTTGTCAAAGATTTCATTTTGCTCTGACCAACCATCAGCACTCATGGAAGCAGCAGTCAAAAAATCAAACGACATATTGCATTAGGCAAATCTGCTGTATAAGATGTTTTTAAAGTGTTGAAAGCAAAGATGTCAGTTTGAGGGCTAAGGTGCACCTGACCCAAGCCCTGATATTTTCAATGATCTCTAGCATCATTGGACAGTGAATAAGGAAGCCCATAGAAGAACTGATGCATTTAAGTTGTGGCACTGGAAGAGAAAAGTACCATGGACTGCCAAAAGAAAGAATAAATCTGTGTTGGAAGAAGCACAGCCAGAGTGCTCCTTGGAAGCCAGGATGTCCACAGTTCATCTCTCATACTTTGGACATATTGTCATGAGGGACCAGTCTGTGGAGAAGGATATCATGTTTAATAAAATGGAGAGTCAGAGAAAAAGAGGAAGACCCACAACAAGATGACACAGTGGCAGCAGCAATGGGCTCAAGCGCAGCCACGATTATGAGGTTTACACAGGAGTAGGCAATGTTTCATTTCTATGTGCACAGGGTTGCTATGAGTAGGTATCAACTTGATGGCACCTAACAACAACAACAACATTTCCATAGATGTAGTCAATTTTATTTCTGTGTACTCCATCTGGTGATGTCAACAGGTATAATCATCTTTTATGTTGTTGAAAAAATGGTATTTGCCATGAACACATCATGGTCTTACAAAATTCTATCACACGATCTCCAGCATCATTTCTGTCACTAAGACCATAGTTTCCAACTACTGATCCATCCAATCTTTATATTCCAATCACCAGTAATTATCAATACATCTAGATAGCAAGTGTGATCAATTTCAGACTGAAGAAGTTGTCAGAATTATTCAAAATCATCATCACTGGATTTAGTGTTTGGTACATAAACTTGAATATTAGTGGTATTAACTGGTCTTCCTTGTAGGCGTATGGCTATTATCCTGTTACCAACAACATTATACTTCAAGATAGATCTTAAAATGTTCATTTTGACAATGCATGCGACACTATTCCTTTTCAATTTGTCATTACCAGAATAGTAAATCATGTGATTGTCAGATTCAAAATGTCCAATACCAGTCCATTTCAGCTCACTAATGCCTAGAACATTGGTGTTCATATGTTCCCTTTCATTTTGGCAACTTCCAGTGTTCCAAGATTCATACTTCATACATTCCATGTTCCATTTTTAATGGATGTTTGTAGCTGTTTCTCCTCATGTTGAGTTGTGCCCTGTCAACACACGAAGGTTCTGAAAGCTTTACTCCATTTGTACCATCACAGTCAAATTTACTTAAGGAGGAAGCTCTTCCCTAGTCATATTTTGAGTGCCTTCCAACCTGAGGGGCTCATCCTCTGGCACTATTTTTGACAATATTCTGAAGGTATTCCTCATGTTTCAATATGCAATATTCTGGTGCCATTTGACAATGTTTCACTGCTATTAATAAGGTTTTCGGTGGCTAGTAATTTGGAAGTAGTCCACCTCTCCACTTAAAAATACAAGCAGAATACCTCCAATGAGAAATCAGGAGAAGGAGGAAGAAAGAGCAAAGGAAAGAAAAAATAAGAGGCAGTATAAAAGAGGCAATAAAAATGAACTCAAGGAAACTAGAGAGTAAAAGGATTCAAAATTGAGAAAGCAGTCAATAATGACAAGTACTTAAAAAAATCAAGAAAGATGATGTAGTAGAAAGCATTCTTTATATCTGACAACTAATCAACTATCTGCAACATTAACAAGTTCCATTTCAATATTAACAAAAGTCAGGTTAAGGTGAGCTGCAGAATGAATGAGAGAAATGGTGCACAGATAGGAATATAGAATATTCTTGAAGGCTCTAAGAACAATTCGCTAGGAGTAGTCAAAGAGACCGTTTGTTGTTTCATCTTGGTTTTTTTATTTTTCAAGATGAACAACTTAAATATCTTAGTATGCTGAGTTGCTCATTCCAATTCTCTGAACGCTTATTTCCCTATCAGGAAATTGAAGTAATATTGACCATTCTACTTAGCCTATTGGAGTCATGGTATGACACTGTGGATTAATGAGATGGACTGCAAAGTCGGTTTGAACTGCAAGGTCAGCAGTTCAAGCTCACTGGTTGCTCCTTGGAAACCCAATACAGGATCGCTGTGGGTCAGAACCAGCTCAATTGCACTTAACAACAGCAACATCTTAGCCTACTAGATTGTTTCCAAAATAGGCTAACAGGCGTAAAAGTCTGTAAAGCACTATGTAAAGGGCAATGTGATTACATATTTAGAAGTGTTGAAAGGATGGAATTACAAAGTTAAGAGTCCATTGAAAATGGTTGGCTATGAAATCAATGCAGAATATTAACTACTCTATCTGGTAGTGTAGTGGTTATGAGTCAGACTGTGAACCTTAAGGACAGCAATTCGAAATTACCAGTTGTTCCACAGGAGAAAGATGAGGCTTTCTGCTCCCATAAAGATTTACAACCTCGGAAACCCTGTACAGGGTTGCTATGAGTTGTAACCGACTCCACGGCACATAACCATACCTACAACTATTTAAAAACATACCCATTTAATATATAAGTTGCTGATTTCTACATCCTAGGATCACTATAAATTGGAATTAACTTGACAACAGTGGCTTATGCTAGATAAAAGGGACCCTGATGGTATGGTGGTTATGGCACTCAGCTGCTAACCATAAGGTCAGTGGTTCAAATCCACCAGCCACTCCAGGGAGACTTATGTGACAGTCTGCTTCCATAAAGATTTACAGCCTTGGAAATCCTATGGGGCAGTTCTACTCTGTTCTATAGTGTAGCTGTGAGTCGGAAGTGACTCGACTGCACTGGGTCTGGGTTTGGGTTTGGGTTTATGCTAGATAAAATGTTTATGGTGTTCCCAGGTTGTGGTTTCAGTTCCCAGATGTCTTCATTATGCCAGTTTAAAAAAAAAACAAAACAAAAAAAAAAAAACAATGAACCCTGGCAGATCACTGTGCATTAAGTCATCTGGGAATTTATTAGTCTTATGAGTGGTAGTTCTTAACTAAAGATTCCTGGCAGCCACCCAGATTCACAGAACAACAGGGTAACTCTATAATTTAGATCTCATGACCAATGAAATCATGGTAACTGTGCACAGCTTACAGGGTATGTTAGTCCAAAGGGTAAGTGAGGCATTCTGGGAAGTAAGCTAGCCATTTTAGGACTTCCCTCCTGGGAAGATTTTACCATCCAAAAGAATATGGTCCAATCATTATTTCAGTCATGAAACCTTTAAAGACACTACAAAGAACCCTATTTTTAGCACTATGACATCAGTGTAAAGAGTTTTTCGCTTGTAAAATTTCTAACAAGTGGTTTGAGCATGCCCCATCTTCCTCTCATGGGAAGATATCTTAGCCTTATAAAAGAAAAACATCTCTCTCCTTTTCTCTGCACTTTTGGACAACTCCCTGTGACTGGGTTTCCTATTTGCTGATGTCTCCTTCTCAGTCATTTGATTTTCTAAAGTGTAGGGTGCCAATTAAAATCAAGCAGCTGTGTCTCCAGAAAAAAAAATCCCGTAACAATAGATACCAAAGTGCTAATCTTGAGAACAAAGTAAACTTTATCTGGACATATTTTTGCATGTTTTGCTGCTGTTTTGTTGTGTTTTGAAATCTCAGAGAAAGCAGACTATAGCACTAAGTTGGTGCGTCTTTCATCAGCGGTTCTTAAATATTTTTGTTATGGGTCGGAACCGACTCCAAGGCACTTAACAACAACAATAATCATATATAGCTGAGGCCCAGAGAGTTTAACAAATACACCCAAAGCCACACAGCCGTTTGGTTGGCAGACCCAGGTGGTCCGATTCCTCAATTCCCTCCATCACACTACAGATATCCTCTGTTGTATTACCCAGCTCTATTTTTATTTCACTTTTCTCACAGCTTCCTCTGAAGTTATTAGGAATCTTTGATGAAACACGGGCGTGAACTCAGTTCTCCCTCCAAAATACACAACACATACATATCAATTAAATAAGGAATGTTATGGGATCACCATGGATGTAGAAAGCTTTTTTATAGGAAGGTACAGATGTTGTTTGGAATCCTAAAAAGGCCAAAGAAGATACTATAAACAAACAACTAAATGTGAAAGGGAGGAAAACGCCATCAACCATCAGTATTTTTATGTGAATGGTTTGTTTTGATTTCTTCAGCTTCTCTTTCACAGAATGCCCTGGTTTTTTTTTTGGAAGGGATTCAAGTGAACAGTGTGACCAACCTGTAGATGGAGGAGGAAGCCACCGATCGGATGAGGGATGCCACTGCCCCTACTCTGGCAGCTTCAGAAGCCCCTTGAACTCGGTAGAGCACTGTACTCGAGTAATTGACGTAAGGTTGGTTATAAACAACAATCTTCCCTCTGGCTTGTGGGGCCCTTCTGTGCAGTTCATCGAAAGAGGTCACCACCAGAACTTCTGCTGTAATGCCTAGGAATAAAAGTCATAAAAGACTAAGTTATGGTTTCCGATTGGCCAGGTTAAACTGGCACACCAGAGGTCACATGTGCTCGAACTGCTACATCTGGCAAACTGGTTTTAAAAGATCAAAGTTTTAGAATCATGGGAGAAAGACTGTGGGGGTTTATCCAGTTCCCCAAGAGAGAGAAAAGACATTCAAGATAATATAACAGACGGTTCATAAGGTTTTTCAACTTGCTTGACCAGCTGGTATTAAATCACAAATTGTTTGAAGAGAATTTTTTTTTTTTTTTCGACTTCTTTCCCACCCTAAAAAGCCATGAATTTCACAGAACTGACAGTAATTATTTATAAGGAAAATGAATTTCAGAACACTTCCTTAGGGATTAATGAAACACATATTTATCTTTTCATAAAACTAGTTTAATAGTTTGCTAAACAACCTACACTGATATCACACAAAGGATGGCAGTTTGTCGAGAATACTGTTTGAAACCAATGGTCTT
Organism: Chrysochloris asiatica; assembly: GCF_000296735.1. Taxonomy (NCBI): domain Eukaryota; kingdom Metazoa; phylum Chordata; class Mammalia; order Afrosoricida; family Chrysochloridae; genus Chrysochloris; species Chrysochloris asiatica. The sequence continues at coordinate 4,891,268 of NW_006408549.1, forward strand.
CATAAATCTAACTTTTAGCAAATGGTTAACATCACCTCTCTCAAGAATCACAAAAAGAAGACTTGCTTGTTTTTCTCCTTTGTACAAAACATTCTTTAAGGATGTGAAGACGTCCCAAACTTCTCAGTTTACAGTACTTGTTATATAAACATATCAGTATTTTTCAAATATATTTTGAAGATGTTGTATAATTATCCTATAATCCTGTTCACTCACCTAGGAAAATAAATTATGCCATCTTTTCTCATGCCACAAGACTTGCCCAGATCTTCCTGATAAGGGAATAGGTCTTCACATCTTGCAAGGGGTCCTTCAAAACTGACAAGCCACCAAAGACTCAATTTGATGTAATAGTTAACATGACAAGCAAAAAATATTTAGCAACAGAGGCCAGATGCAATGGCTAAATATAACAATCTAAAAGAAAGTCATAGGCGCCTACTGATTGGTGGTTTCAGCCATGCAGTCATGAAATATGTCAATAAAACCAAAAATATCAACATGTATTTGGCATTCTTTCCTTAATCTCACAAAGCAGAGATATTTCTGAAAGCTTAGCAGATGTCATAAAAATGTTAACTGTTGGGCTGTAAATTCTTCTTAAATGTATAGCAGGTATGAGAGGACTCTTGATTGCAATGGTAGTGGTGGTTATGTACCGTGAAGTCGGTTCCGACTCATAGCAACCCTGTAACGGGGTTTCCGCGGCTGTAAATTTACAGGAACAGAAAGCCTCATCTTTTTCCCACGGAACAGCTGGTAGTTTCGAACTGCTTACCTTGCGGTTCCCAGCCCAATTCGTAACCACTATGCTACTGGCCCCATAATAATGTGCCCTTTGGACGAGTTCCTCTCCTACTTCTGGTTCCACCGCTTGGCCTGAATTCATACTGTCACTTTAAATTGATTGGCTATAGACCTATAAGAACGTCTCCTCCAAAACTTAGAACTCAAAATTTTCTTTTTAATCTCAAAGAAGGTAATGTGCAAGTACAGAATGTAAGAAAGCCACTAGCTTTTTCACATGTGAAATGTGTGCGAAAATACAAGTAAAGGTTTAGCTAGTCAGGTTTTGAAATTCATAACTTTCTGAAACCTGGAGTTACCTTGAAATCTGACTGGAGTTATTATTGGCATAGTAAGAGAATTTTGCTGATGGTTTTCAGCTGTTCCTAATGAATAACAGCTTCAGTGGTCCACCCAAGGGATGTCCCAGTGACGGGGTAATATTGGCATCTGGATAGAAGCCACTAGAAATGAAGCCGTATTCCTATACGTTTTCACAGGCCACTGCAAAATTAAAGGCATACAAGGGCGGTACTTCACTACAGTCTAGCTTCAAATCAAGTCCTTTTCATACGTGAGAGTGGGCTCGCCAGTGAATGTAGCAATGAAAATCACTAGTAGCAGACAGGCACCAAAGCGGATCACCACAAACTTGGAAAAAGAGTTCCAATGAATTTGTTTCCTGAAAGCTTAGTGATCTTTGATTCCTCTTTCCTTTATCCCGCACATCTAATCAGTCTCCAAATACTGCTAAATGTATCCTTACACATCGATTGACCCTCATTCCCATTCCATGCTATTACACTCGCCCACGTGGGGCCCTCAGTACCTCTTCTTTGGACAGTTGGAAGTCCCTCCCCACTAAACACCATCACAGCTCCTATCCCAGCTTTGTGCCCAGCTCCTTCAACTTGATTTGAGCTACTGGAAGGTCACATCTGCCTATGTCACCACTATCACAGTCCTCTCCCACCTCCGCAAAAACTCCATCACTTCAACTTATCTCTTAAACCTAGCTGTCTCCACAGACACTGGGTCTCTTTCAATTTAAACTCCAAACATACTAAACTACTAGTGGCCCCTCCCTTGCTGGGCTATTTTACCTCTCAGTGTCTTTGTACACTATAGTGCATCAAGTCTTGCTGACATTCTCCCCCAACCTCATCAGGTGACTTTAAAGTACCATTTGCAGAGTCGAGCTGTGATCCCTAGTTTCCGATGGTTGTGACTATTCAGAAGCAGGTTTTCAGGCCTTTATTCCTAGGTACCTCCTGTAGACTCCAACCACTACTCTTTCAGTTAGTAGCTGAGCACTCAGCTCTTTGTATCAGCCAGAGACTCCTATCAGATGACTAACATCTATGCATCTCTCCCTCAGGATTCCACTCTAGAAACACTTCTCTGCAAAGAGTTCCCTGGCCCCCAACCTTTTCCATCCCCTCAACCCACTTCCAGTCAGGAGAGGTCATATACCACCCTCCTCTGGCATTTCAGGGCACCTTGGGCTTTCCTTGGCACTAAATAAATTAAACTCTGCCCACAATGCGTCACTTCACTCCCTAAACGGCAATCTTCTAGAACTTAGGACCATGTTCATTTTTGTTTGTATCTCAAGGGCCTAAGAGCACTTGGTCTAGGGAATGCAGTTAGTACATAAAGATTTCTTGAATGGCACTACTCCAAATCAGAGGCCATTTACAAGGCTGAAAGCTTTCCACGGATGTGCGGTTTTACCTTTCAAGTGTGATATCCCTTCTCCCACAGTACCTCAGTGGTCCAGGTCTCGGCACAGCTACAAAGCAACAATCGAGAAAATAGGGCCTTGATGCCATGAGAGGAGAAACATTAATTCCTAGTAAGAAAATTCAGGTATTTGATTTTAACAAGGCTTTCCTGGCTTTCTTTTATATTATACAAGATTCTGAATTAAATTTTTAAAAATTTAGACTTATAGTCCTGGTGTAGCAAGGTTGGCTTGAACAGCAAAGCCAGTAGTTCAAACCCACCAGTAGGCTTCCCGAAAACCCTATACAGTGTTCCTACGAGTCAGAACTGACTCTATGGCACTTTACAACAATGATATTTAGTCTTGTAAATAATAAGAAGCAACAAATTAAAAGAAGATAGGCCAGGAAGCTGAGGGTGGTACCACACACACACAGAAACCAAATTATATGTAAACCAATACAAGCAAGTATGCATACCTTTATCTTGGTAAGTATGAATGACATAAACACATAAAATAACAACTTCCAATAGAACTTTCTGCAGTGATGAATGAGTTCTTTATCTGTGCTAACACAGTACCCATTAGCCAGACATGACTCTGGAGCATTTGAAAGGTGATTGGTATCATGGAGAAATGGAAATGTGGTTGTTAGGTGTGGACAAGTCAGTTCCAACTCAGAGCGACCCCATGCATCACATAACAAAACATTGCCTGATCCTGTGTCGTATTCACAATTTCTGTTACATTTGAGCCCATTGCTACTGCCACTATGCCCATCCATCTGTTTGGGGGTCTTCCTCTTTTTCGCTGACCCTCCACTTTATCAAGCATGATGTCTTTCTTCAGGGACAGGCCCCTCCTGATAATATGTCTGAAGTATGAGAGATGAAGTCTGGCCATCCTGGCTTCTAAGGAGCATTCCAGGTATACCTCTTCCAACAGAGATTTGTTTGTTCTTTTGGTAGTTCATGGTACTTTTAACATTCTCCTCTAACACCATAACTCAAATGCATCAACTCTTCTACGGCAATCTTTATTTATTGTCCAACTTTCATGAAGCTAATGAAAAAAACATGGCTTGGGTCAGGCACACCTTAGTCCTCAAACTGACATCTTTGCTCTTGAACATTTTAAAGAGGTCTTGTGCAGCAGATCTGTCTTATGCAACACGTCATTTGAGTTCTCGATTGCTGTTTCTATGAGCATTGGTTGTGGAGCCAATCTGCTGAATTTTTTATGTTATTTAATTTAACTTAGGCTTAGATTTACTTAGGCACATGTGTTTAGTGGCCACTTTGTGGAACTCATAATCACTCAGGCTCAGGCCAACAAGAAGGGCCAACAGCTGACCATGGCCTTGAGCATCAGGTTCCATGACAGTTCAGTAACAGATGCAACAGCCATGATGTCACAAGCCAGGGGGACTGGACTCAACATCTACCCTTCAGGAAGGTGGGGGTGTGCACAATACAATTTAGGAAGTTGAACAAAATACAACCAGGCCATCTGGAAAGCTTCACTCTTCTAAATTGGTTTATATTTTGACACATGTTACTCCAAAGGAAATTCTCATGCTCTCCTTCAAATCAGCAGGCCCTCAGCATTTTTCTAATGTTCCTGAGCCCATCCTCCCAAGCCACAGTGTAGTGCATACAAACCCCTAACAACACAAAATCAGTGTTATCTCCACAGTAAACCAACTCCTACCACCCTATTTAATATTGGATTTCACTCCCTAGCTCTTCCTAAGGATCCCTGGTAGCATACTTGTCTTATGAGCCAGGCTGCTAACCACAAGGTCAGCAGTTTGAATCTACCAGCTACCTCATGGGAGAAAGATGACCTCATGCAGAGATTTACAGCCTCAGAAATCCTATATAGGGTTTGCCAGGAGTCGGAACCAACTTGATGGCACCGAAACCACCACCAAGGCCTCCTATTCTCTTATCTTACTTAAGTTTTCCATAGTACTTATTAGCTTTCAACGATCTCATCCCATAATCAGATATGCTCCAGGGGAGTAGAATTATATTGTCTGTTTTGGTCATTAATGTTACCCAAATCGCTTCTGAAATGTTACCGGATATATAGCATGAGCAATCTATACCATATTTTTATGTAAATAATGTGTTTCTTTTTAAAAAGCCTTCTACAGGTGTCAACCACTCCCTCACTCTGTAAGGTAAGCATGCACTATTTGCACAAAAACACAGCATGTGTGTATTGGTATATATGTACAAACACACACACAAATGAGGGTGAGTCAAAAAGTATTGCTACTAGAGTTCCAGCTCATACATGCATGGGTTTATTCTAAGCAATATGTATTTAAGCACGTCTCTGCAATCAGTGGATGGCCACAGACATGTTCTGTTAGTAATACATCTGTCATCGTCTTGCTAGTGAGCCTTCAAAACAGTGGCTTCTGAGGGGATCTGCTAGGACACTTCTATCCAAGGCAGAGGGCAGCTCAGAAGGTTATGGCAACAGTGTTTTGGAATTCCAAAGGAGTTCAACAATCTTGACAGATTTTCTTGAAGGACAAAGGGCAATCACAAAAGATTATTGGGAAGAAGTTGTAAGAATATGGAAAACTGCATTGGTAAGGAAAATTGTGAGAAGGAATTTTTTCCATGATGACAATGCAAGGGCTATCCCACAAGAGTTCCATTGGGAAACCTTATCCCATCCACCCTATAGCCCTGATCTCACCCCTTCAGACTTCTTTTTGTTTCCCAAACTCAAAGAACATTTAAAAGGAAAAAGGTTTGGTTCCCTCAAGGAGGTTAAAACTGCCATTTTGGTGGGGTGTAAATCAAAGAGTGAAGAATTCTTCATGGAAACGTTAGAGAAATGGAACCACCACCTTCAGAAATGCATAGGCCTGGATGGAGGATATTTGGAGAAGCAACTGTGTCATATTTTGATGCTTTTGTTTAATAAAGGTTTCTATGACTTTGTAGGAATGGCTACAGACTTACCACTGTATATGTATGCAAACACACACACATATTGAATGACTAAAGAAAAATCAAAATACATAAATACATGCAATTATATATCTATATATGTGTGTGTGTGTGTGTGTGTGTGTGGTGGGTTATGTGCTATGGAGTCAGTTCCAACTCATAGCACATATACAGGGTTTCTGAGGCTATAAATCTTTATGGGAACAGAAAGGCTCACTTTCTTTTGTAGCCACTATACTACCAAAGCTCGCTCTCTCTCTCT